>NC_088219.1:41723552-41737508 GCF_036934945.1 Oncorhynchus masou masou
TGATTCCTGTCCTCAGTAGACTATATCTATGATTCCTGTCCCTTCTCAGTAGACTATATCTATGATTCCTGTCCCTTCTCAATAGACTAGACTATATCTATGATTCCTGTCCTCAGTAGACTATATCTATTCCTGTCCCTTCTCAATAGACTATATCCTGTCCCTTCTATTAGATTCTGTCCCTTCTCATATCTATGATTCCTGTCCCTCCAGTCTATATCCAGTAGACTATATCTATGATTCCTGTCCTCAGTAAACTATATCTATGATTCCTGTCCCTTCTCTCATATCTATGATTCCTGTCCCTCCTCAGACTATATCTATGATTCCTGTCCCTTCTCCAGTAGTCTATATCTATGATTCCTGTCCCTTCTCAGTAGACTATATCTATGATTCCTATCCCTTCTCAGTAGACTGTCCTCTGTATCTATGATTCCTGTCCTTCTCAGACTATATCTATGATTCCTGTCCCTTCTCAGTAGACTATATCTATGATTCCTGTCCCTTCTCAGTAGACTAAATCTATGATTCCTGTCCCTTCTCAGTAGACTATATCTATGATTCCTGTCTCTTCTCAGTAGACTATAGACTATATCTATGATTCCTGTCCCTTCTCAATAGTAGACTATAATAGACTATGATTCCTGTCCTCAGTAGACTATATCTATGATTCCTGTCCCTTCTCAGTAGACTATATCTATGATTCCTGTCTCTTCTCAGTAGACTATATCTATGATTCCTGTCCCTTCTCATCCCCTATGTAGACTATATCTATGATTCCTTTCCTCCTGTCCCTCCTCAATAGTATATCTATGATTCCTGTCCCTTCTATATATATCTATGATTCCTGTCCCTTCTTCTCAGTAGACTATATCTATGATTCCTGTCCTCAATAGACTATATCTATGATTCCTGTCCTCAGTAGACTATATCTATGATTCCTGTCCCTTCTCAGTAGACTATATCTATGATTCCTGTCCTCAATAGACTATATCTATGATTCCTGTCCTTCTCAGTAGACTATAAACTGAATGATTCCTTTGTCCTTCATTTAGTAGACTATATCTATGATTTAGGTCAAAGCCAGTAGAATATATCTATGATTCCTGTTAACCTCAGTAGACTATATCTATGATTCCTGTCTCTTATCAGTGGAGATCTATAAACATGAATGTTCATTATAGTGGATCATTTACAGATGTATTTCTTATAGTTCGGTCAAAGCAAAATATGAATATTATTTATCTTGGCCAGATCAATAAGCATGTATTTATTTTGTGGAGATCAATAGAGCATACATTTCTTATAGTGGAGCTATATGCAGCCCTTTCCTTATAGTGGAGATCAATAGAGCATGTATTTATTATAGTGGAGATCAATAGAGCATGTATTTATTATAGTGGAGATCAATAGAGCATGTATTCATTATAGTGGAGATCAATAGGTCATGTATTTATTATAGTGGAGATCAATAGAGCATGTATTCATTATAGTGAAGATCAATAGAGGCATGTATTTATTATAGTGGAGATCAATAGAGCATGTATTCATTATAGTGGAGATCAATAGAGCATGTATTCATTATAGTGGAGATCAATAGAAACATGTATTCATTATAGTGGAGATCAATAGAGCATGTATTCATTATAGTGGAGATCAATAGAGCATGTATTCATTATAGTGGAGATCATTAGGTCATGTATTCATTACAGTGGAGATCAATAGAGCATGTATTCATTATAGTGGAGATCAATAGAGCATGTATTCATTATAGTAGAAGTTGTCACGATACACTACAACACAAACTCAGATTTGAACATTAAATTAAAATAGCCAGGGAGTTACTCTAGAGTCCGGATACAGTTGCCCGTTGATGTAAAGGAGACTCGTTGATTCAAGCAACGCTTTTCCTTCATGATGGGATATAGTTTTTTTCTCCTTTCATTGATCTCGGTGGGGAAGTGATCATTCATTATAAAATCAGTGTTTCTGAGTTCTCTCCCCATGTTCTTCGTCATTTCCTTTTGCTTAAATGTATCAAAACATGCAATAATAGCCCGTGGCCTATTTCCAGAGGCCTTGCCTATTCTATGGACTCTGGAGAAAGTGGCATTTACACAACGTCAGTGGGCAGTTTTTAGTTGAGTTGACATAAAGTCTTGGACTGTCTCCTCACAGCCTCTGCTGTTGTCATTCTCCGGTATCCCTGAAAAGATTAGATTGTCCCACATTGATGGACACTGTACATCAAGCAATGATTCTTTAAGTTGTTTGTTCTCCTTTGCACCACCTCCACCTTGCTATGAACAGAGTCTACAGCACCTTTCAGCTCATTGTTCTCTTTCCTTATATCATCAATCTGACGTTGGCTGAATTCTAGACTGGCACATAATGCATTGACATCCTCTCGCAGTATATCCAATATATCAAGTTTGGCAAGCCTTTCATTGATGGATTTCAGCAAGTCAACATCCATATCTGTAAACCTCTCCCGAAACTCTCCAGGCGCGCCCTCTTGCTTGGGGATGGTTTGATACCATCGTTGATACGCTTCGCCAACTTGGCTTTGGTTTGTTTTGTTGTTTGTTTGTTGTCCTTAACAGTGCTTGAATCCTCTGAAACCAGCAATATGTTTAAAATGGATATAACACATTTTAAAGTGGATGGGGATTCCTATACTATAAGTTTGGGAGCAATCAGCCAATGAAGAAGAAGAAAATGCGACTACTTTAAAATGGAGATAGCCTCAGTGGTGCGGCCCATGCTGTCACAGACGCTATAATGGCACAGATACAAAGATGAGTCCTCTATCTATCTCTATGGACTGTTGTGCACCCGCTATCTGCCCTCTCATTGGCTAGAATGGTCCGACCTGATCTCACCTCCGTCTTCAATCTTCGAGGACATGTATTTCAACTCAAATATATTGTCAACATTATAGACAATCTTTTGGCTCAGTCACTTCAAAGCTGTCAAGTTGTGTTGGTGAGACAAAGTCAACAAGATGATTTTTACAAAGGCATGCATTATTATTACAAGGCTTGTAATACAAGCGACAGGTAACTGCCAAAATAATGGAAATACTTGAATAAATTAGCGATACGAAGTACATTATATATACAAAAGTATGTGGTGATTGGTGTAGTAACCTTGTTGAACTGAAAGAAGATGTGAAACATTTGAGAAATTTATAATGAATTGGGGAGGCCTGAGTTCGACAATTTCAAACAGTTGGGAATTTTTGTAGTGAACTTATGGAGCTGCTGTTTAGAGAGCTTGTGAAATGAAATTGTATTTTCCGGGTAGGTCTGCCTGAATATAAGTAACTGTTACACTTGTCCTATTTGTTTTTGTATTCATTATGGATCCCCAGTGTCTGTGTGTGTGTGTGTGTGTGTGTGTGTGTGTGTGTGTGTGTGTGTGTGTGTGTGTGTGTGTGTGTGTGTGTGTGTGTGTGTGTGTGTGTGTGTGCGTGCGTGCGTGCGTGCGTGCGTGCGTGCGCGCGTGCGTGTGCGTGTGTGTGTGCGTGCGCTTGTACCAGCGGTTTTAGACCTGTCGAACCACTGACCTTCCAAAAGACCTCGGCAAATCCATATGAAGAGTCAAACAAATGTCCATATATCACATGTAGAGTCAAACAAATGTCCATATACCACATGTAGAGTCAAACACATGTCCATATACCATATGTAGAGTCAAACAAATGTCCATATATCACATGTAGAGTCAAACAAATGTCCATATACCACATGTAGAGTCAAACACATGTCCATATACCATATGTAGAGTCAAACAAATGTCCATATATCACATGTAGAGTCAAACAAATGTCCATATACCACATGTAGAGTCAAACAAATGTCCATATACCATATGTAGAGTCAAACAAATGTCCATATATCACATGTAGAGTCAAACACATGTCCATATACCATATGTAGAGTCAAACAAATGTCCATATACCACATGTAGAGTCAAACAAATGTCCATATACCACATGTAGAGTCAAACAAATGTCCATATACCATATGTAGAGTAAAACACATGTCCATATATCACATGTAGAGTCAAACAAATGTCCATATATCACATGTAGAGTTAAACAAATGTCCATATACCACATGTAGAGTCAAACACATGTCCATATACCATATGTAGAGTCAAACAAATGTCCATATATCACATGTAGAGTCAAACAAATGTCCATATACCACATGTAGAGTCAAACAAATGTCCATATACCATATGTAGAGTAAAACACATGTCCATATACCATATGTAGAGTCAAACAAATGTCCATATATCACATGTAGAGTCAAACACATGTCCATATACCATATGTAGAGTCAAACAAATGTCCATATACCACATGTAGAGTCAAACAAATGTCCATATACCACATGTAGAGTCAAACAAATGTCCATATACCATATGTAGAGTAAAACACATGTCCATATACCACATGTAGAGTCAAACAAATGTCCATATACCACATGTAGAGTCAAACAAATGTCCATATACCACATGTAGAGTCAAACAAATGTCCATATACCATATGTAGAGTCAAACAAATGTCCATATATCACATGTAGAGTCAAACAAATGTCCATATATCACATGTAGAGTCAAACAAATGTCCATATACCATATGTAGAGTCAAACAAATGTCCATATATCACATGTAGAGTCAAACAAATGTCCATATACCATATGTAGAGTCAAACAAATGTCCATATACCATATGTAGAGTCAAACAAATGTCCATATATCACATGTAGAGTCAAACAAATGTCCATATACCATATGTAGAGTCAAACAAATGTCCATATATCACATGTAGAGTCAAACAAATGTCCATATACCATATGTAGAGTCAAACAAATGTCCATATATCACATGTAGAGTCAAACAAATGTCCATATACCACATGTAGAGTCAAACACATGTCCATATACCACATATAGAGTCAAACAAATGTCCATATACCACATATAGAGTCAAACAAATGTCCATATACCACATGTAGAGTCAAACAAATGTCCATATATCACATGTAGAGTCAAACAAATGTCCATATATCACATGTAGAGTCAAACAAATGTCCATATATCACATGTAGAGTCAAACACATGTCCATATACCACATATAGAGTCAAACAAATGTCCATATACCACATATAGAGTCAAACAAATGTCCATATATCACATGTAGAGTCAAAACAAATGTCCATATACCATATGTAGAGTCAAACAAATGTCCATATATCACATGTAGAGTCAAACAAATGTCCATATATCACATGTAGAGTCAAACAAATGTCCATATACCATATGTAGAGTCAAACAAATGTCCATATATCACATGTAGAGTCAAACAAATGTCCATATATCACATGTAGAGTCAAACAAATGTCCATATATCACATGTAGAGTCAAACACATGTCCATATACCACATATAGAGTCAAACAAATGTCCATATACCACATATAGAGTCAAACAAATGTCCATATACCACATGTAGAGTCAAACAAATGTCCATATACCATATGTAGAGTCAAACAAATGTCCATATATCACATGTAGAGTCAAACAAATGTCCATATATCACATGTAGAGTCAAACACATGTCCATATACCACATATAGAGTCAAACAAATGTCCATATACCACATATAGAGTCAAACAAATGTCCATATATCACATGTAGAGTCAAACAAATGTCCATATACCATATGTAGAGTCAAACAAATGTCCATATATCACATGTAGAGTCAAACAAATGTCCATATATCACATGTAGAGTCAAACAAATGTCCATATACCATATGTAGAGTCAAACAAATGTCCATATATCACATGTAGAGTCAAACAAATGTCCATATATCACATGTAGAGTCAAACAAATGTCCATATATCACATGTAGAGTCAAACACATGTCCATATACCACATATAGAGTCAAACAAATGTCCATATACCATATGTAGAGTCAAACAAATGTCCATATATCACATGTAGAGTCAAACAAATGTCCATATATCATATGAAGAGTCAAACAAATATGTTTACAACCCCTACACCTCAGGAGACCACATAACAAATGTTTGAAAACAGTTACGAGTTGTCGTGGGGTGGGACTGTCTCAGTCAATCACACCATCCTCTTTTTGAAAGGGTAATTGTACTCTTTAAGATGGGCCCTTTACTTATGACTTAAACAGATCCATTATACCCCCCCCCCCCTTAATACCCTATTACTGCAGTGGGCTAAATCTGGGGCGAGTGTCGAGAGTGTCGCTTGGTAGTCTCAAAACTACTGTGAAACAAAAGTGTACACCTCACACACATGGTTATTGACTTAACAAAAAAGACACCAGTAACATGTCAGATAGAGTGTAAATGTATTCATTTTTTAGTTTACAACCTAATATGACACTTTAAATAAATCACAGAAGACTGAAATGTAACAAAATGCCCATTGAGCTGAACACTGAGATGCTCAGTTGGTCAACATTCCCCTCCAGTGATTCCCCAACGTCTTGTCAACATGCGCCCCACAAATGGAGCAGATGTCTTATACCAATCCATCTTTATAGACACTTGTCATTAACAAGGATCTATGACGCCCCTATAGTGTACAAACATCTCTCCAAAATGTCAAATGTTTTAAGCATCTTTATTTTCAAGCATGTAACTTTTGTCACAAAATATCTTTATGACCAAATTCACATTCTTTGAGTTGAGTTGAGTTTATTTTATTTTTACAGGGACAGTGCACATTAATCAACGTTTCAGTAAAAGTGCCGGTTTTAGCCAGCCGGCTAATTTTCAACCTCAGTCCCTGGGCAGGTTATTAAAAACAATTACAATATAGACAATCAACAATATAGACAATCATTGAGCAGTGAGCACACGCAGAGCAACATAGGACAAGCAAGACATAGCATACAGACAGAGCAACATAGGACAAGCAAGACATAGCATACAGACAGAGCAACATAGGACAAGCAAGACATAGCATACAGACAGAGCAACATAGGACAAGCAAGACATAGCATACAGACAGAGCAACATAGGACAAGCAAGACATAGCATACAGACAGAGCAACATAGGACAAGCAAGACGTAGCATACAGACAGAGCAACATAGGACAAGCAAGACATAGCATACAGACAGAGCAACATACAAAATTCATAAAAACAACAGTGTTTCCACACATCACAAGCTACAGACAACAGACAACATGGAAAGCGGCAACACACAGCTAGGGACCATGTTCACAAATCTGATTGACCTTTAGCCATGTCTTCATGCATTTTGTGAAAGTGTGATATGTGGTGCAGTTATGTGTGTCTGATGGCAGTGTATTCCAGACATGGGAAGCTCTCACTGAGAAAGTGGATTTACTAAAGGTGCTTTTCCTTAAGGGAATCATACAGTCACCTCTCATGGCAGACCTTGTGGATCTGCTGCCATATGTTTGGGTTTTCTGTTTAACAGAAGTACTGAGTGGAGGGGGAGGAGCCAGGCCATTTAGGATCTTGAATACAAGACATGCGTCGGTGTTTTGCACAAGATTTTCCCAACTCAGGAGCTCATGCTTTCTGAGGATGTAACAGTGATGATGGCTATTGGGCTTCCTGTCTTTGAGAGCCTGTTTGTAGACAGACTGAATAGGTTTTAATGTTGTACAGCAAGATTGGGCCCAACTAGTCAAGCAGTATGTTAAGTGGGGGAGTATCATAGATTTGAAGTACAGTTTTGCTACCTCTGTAGTCAAACAATTTCGTATGAACCGGAAATGAGCTAGGTTGAATTTGGATGAATCTGAATGACCTTTATCACATGCTTTTTAAAAGAGGTTGGAATCAAGTATGATGCCGAGATACCACCTGGAGCTTCTCCCCTGACACATAGACATCTGGCTCAGTAGCATCTGTTGCCCTCTTTGTGAAGAACATGCAAACAGTTTTTTTCACATTGAGATGCAAACACGAGTCACTGAGCCACTTTGTAACCTGGACAATTACAGTAGTGAGTTCTTGTGCAGCTTGTTGTTTGCTCTTTGCATGCACATATATCACTGTATCATCTGCATACATTTGAACTTCAGACCCAGTACAGACAGAAGGCAGATCATTAATGTACAGGCTGAACAGGAGGGGCCCCAGTATTGACCCTTGGGGAACGCCCACATCATAGCTAAGAGTGGGCGACAGCTCATTGCTCACTCTGACACATTGAGTTCTGCCTTCAAGGTATGCTTTCATCCATCTCAAGGCATCGGGGGAAAAGTTGAACTTGGACAATTTTGTAATGAGAATCTCATGGTTAACAGTATCAAAAGCCTTCCTTAGGTCCAGAAACACAGCCCCAACAGCGCCCCCTTTGTCCATCTTGGACTTCACATTTTCCAGAAGAAAGCAGTTGGCCGTTTCTGTGGATTGTTTCGCTCTGAAGCCAAACTGCATGGAGTGTAATGTGAAGGGGCTGTTGTTGAGGTGGACAATCAGTTGTTCTGCTACACACTTTTCAGCCACTTTCAACACCACAGGTAGTATACCAATGGGCCTGTAGTTACTCACGTCAGCAGGGTCACCCGATTTAAAGATGGCCGTTATTATGGCCGACTTCCAGACCCTTGGAAACCCCCCGAGACCATAGATGTGTTGGTGACCTTAGTAATGGGGCCAATGAGTGACTCTTTGTAGTTTTTAAGAAAGGTAGAGTCCGGCCCAATACATCTTTTGCTTTAGAGTTCTTTAGCTAATCACCTTGTTCACCTTTGACTCAGAAACCTCCCTTATGATGAAGACAGGTTGAGTGTCATTCACTAGCACTGAGCCCAAGAAACCAGTGGAGGGGTTCTGTGTCAGTACCCTGACAGAGTCAATAAAGTAGGAATTGAAGGCTATTGCTATTCCAACTGCATCCTGTGTTAGATTGTTATTCACCATGATTTCTAGTCTTTTTGCAGTGTTACTATGGTCTTTCCCTGTTAACTTTTTTAGATTCTCCCAGATCAATTTAGAATTTCCCTTTGCTTCACCAATTATGTTAAAAAAACGTTTACCTTGGCCTTTAGTTTAGACATTAGTTTTTTTATGATTTCATGACTGTTTGATAGTAGATCCCTGAATGGTCAAAACCTCTTTAAATAGAAGTATGTTTGTAGCACAAAATATCTTGCAGGTCGGCCCTCTTTCACTCTCTCATCATGTCACAAGCTGACAGGCTCCCAGAGACAGGGCCATAAACGGCCCCAGCTCACTCAACTGCCCCTCCACTCTCCAACAGCCATCAGCTCAGAACAGCATGAAGACAGAACAACAAAAAGATCATTTGGGAATTCTTTCTTACTTATGGAGATTTTTGAAGTTAAGTTGAATATTCAATGTGATGTTTGTATATAGATATATATTATTTAAGAATGATGTGTCTTAATTGTTTTCTTTGACCTGTATGTTTTCTGAAAAGGGAAGGCTAGTTATCCATTGAACAGTAGCCATTGTTTATTTTCATACTGTTTGTAAACAGTCTATTTGACCCTCTTATTGTATCAAACCTCTCAGACTAGAAACTATGATTAGAAACGATAATTAGAATCTATGATAAACTATGATCAAACAAGGATGAGAAACTTTGAACAACTATGAAGTCATGTCTGTGTGTGTGAGTGATGATCTATTATTTAATTGTGTAATATGACTCTCTCTTTCTCTCTCTCTCTCTCTCTCTCTCTCTACTACTACATCTCTCAATATATACCAAAGTAACAAATATTTAACAACGTTTCAACGTTTTGTATTGCAACAGTTCTGAAGGACAATTTTTTTTAGAGAATTATTAATACAATGTGTTGCATAGTAAGCATCTGTGATAACTTATGTAATATATTCCCTCTCTCTCTCTCGCTCTGTCTCTCTCTCTCTCTCTCTCTCTCTGTCTCTCTCTCTCTCTCTCTCTCTCTCTCTGTCTCTCTCTCTCTCTCTCTCTCTCTCTCTCTCTCTCTCTCTCACTCTCTTCTTCTCTGTCTCTCTTCTCTCTCTCTCTCTCTCTCTCTCTCTCTCTCTCTCTCTCTCTGTCTCTCTCTCTCTCTCTCTCTCTCTCTCTCTCTCTCTGTCTCTCTCTCTCTCTCTCTCTCTCTTTCTTTCTTTCTCTGTCTCTCTCTTTCTCTCTCTGTCTCTCTCTCTCACTCTCTTTCTTTCTTTCTTTCTTTCTTTCTTTCTCTGTCTCTCTCTCTCTGTCTCTCTCTCTCCCTCTGTCTCTCTCTCTCCTTCTTTCTCTCTCTCTCTCTCTCTCTCTCTCTCAATTCAATTCAATTCAATTCAATGGCTTTATTGGCATGGGAAACATGTGTTAACATTGCCAAAGCAAGTGAGGTAGATAATATATAAAGTGAAATAAACAATAAAAATTAACAGTAAACATTACACATACAGAAGTTTCAAAACAATAAAGACATTACAAATGTCATATTATATATAAACAGTGTTTTAACAATGTACAAATGGTTAAGGTATACAAGGGAAAATAAATTAGCATAAATATGGGTTGTATTTACAATTGTGTTTGTTCTTCACTTGTTGCCCTTTTCTCGTGGCAACGGGTCACAAATCTTGCAGCTGTGATGGCACACTGTGGAATTTCACCCAGTAGATATGGGAGTTTATCAAAATTGGATTTGTTTTCGAATTCTTTGTGGATCTGTGTAATCTGAGGGAAATATGTCTCTCTAATATGGTCATACATTGGGCAGGAGGTTAGGAAGTGCAGCTCAGTTTCCACCTGATTTTGTGGGCAGTGAGCACATAGCCTGTCTTCTCTTGAGAGCCATGTCTGCCTACTGCGGCCTTTCTCAATAGCAAGGCTATGCTCACTGAGTCTGTACATAGTCAAAGCTTTCCTTAATTTTGGGTCAGTCACAGTGGTCAGGTATTCTGCCACTGTGTACTCTCTGTGTAGGTCCAAATAGCATTCTAGTTTGCTCTGTTTGGTTGTAAAATCTTTCCAATGTATCAAGTAATTATCTTTTTGTTTTCTCATGATTTGGTTGGGTCTAATTGCGCTGATGTCTTGGGGCTCTGTAGGGTGTGTTTGTGTTTGTGAACAGAGCCCCAGGACCAGCTTGCTTAGGGGACTCTTCTCCAGGTTCATCTCTCTGTAGGTAATGGCTTTGTTGTGGAAGTTTGGGAATCGCTTCCTTTTAGGTGGTTATAGAATTTAACGGCTCTTTTCTGGATTTTGATAATTAGTGGGTATCGGCCTAATTCTGCTCTGCATGCATTATCTGGTGTTCTACGTTGTACACAGAGGATATTTTTGCAGAATTCTCGTGCAGAGTCTCAATTTAGTTAGTGTCCCATTTTGTGAAGTCTTGGTTGGTCTCTCTCTCTCTCTCTCTCTCTCACTCCCTCTCTCTCTCTCTCTCTCTCTCTCTCTCTCTTTCTTTCTCTCTCTCTCTCTGTCTCTCTCTCTCTCGCTCTCTCTCTCTCTTTCTTTCTCTCTCTCTTTCTTTCTCTTTCTTTCTCTCTCTTTCTCTTTCTTTCTCTTTCTTTCTTTCTCTCTCTCGGTCTCTCTCTGTCTCTCTCTCTCTCTCTCTGAATGCCACAAAAAAGGACTTAGGAAAATTGCAATTGGCTCAGAACAGGGCAGCACACTGGCCCTTGGATGTACACAGAGAGCTAATATTAATAATATGCATGTCAATCTCTCCTGGTGGAAAGTGGAGGAGAGATTGACTTCATCACTACTTTTATTTATGAGAGTATTGACATGTTGAATGCACCGAGCTGTCTAAACTACTGGCACACAGCTCGGACACCCATGCATACCCTTACAAGACAGGCCACAAGAGGTCTCTTCACAGTCCCAAGTCCAGAACAGACTATGGGAGGCACACAGTACTACATAGAGCCATGACTACATGGAACTCTATTCAACATCAAATAATTTATGCAAGCAGTAAAATTAGATTTAAAAAACAGATTAAAAAACATCTTATGGAACAGCGAGGACTGTGAAGCAACAAAAACATTGGCACACACACACACACACACACACACACACACACACACCGACACACACACACACACACAGACACAATCACAATCACAATCACAATCACACACACACACACACACACACACACACACACACACACACACACACACACACACAAAAATACACACACACACACACACACACACACACAAAAATAGCACTATTTCATACATGGATTTAGTACTGAAGATATGTGGTAGGGGCCTGCTGGCACACAGTGTGTTGTGAAATCTGTGAATGTATTGTAATGTTTTGCACGCCCAATTTTTCAGTTTTTGATTTGTTAATAAAGTTTGAAATATCCAATAAATGTCGTTCCACTTCATGATTGTGTCCCACTTGTTGTTGATTCTTCACAAAAAAATACAGTTTTATATCTTTATGTTTGAAGCCTGAAATGTGGCAAAAGGTCGCAAAGTTCAAGGGGGCCGAATACTTTCACAAGGCACTGTGTATTCAGGCAGACCTACCCGGAAAATACAATTTCATTTCACAAGCTCTCTAAACAGCAGCTCCATAAGTTCACTACAGAAATTCCCAACTGATTAGTATGTTCAAACTCAGGCCTCCCCAATTCACTACATAAATTCCCATCTGTTTAAAATTGTCAAACTCAGGCCTCCACCATCCACTAAATAAATTCCCAAATGTCCCATCTTCTTTCAGTTCAACAACACATCAATCACCAGGAAAGCTTCATTGCAAACACATGCTTTACCCAAACAGCTGCAGTCAGGAGGTTACATAAGCACTCACTCAGTTGCATGAGAACAGGACAGGATGTACATAAATGGGCGTAACCGCGTGACACATAAAATAGGTGGTCATCCAGTACTTTCGGACACGTGCCGTCTACTGTATTTCTTCTGCTTAGGCCGCTTAGCTCCAGTGAAGCGAAATCTTAACACTACAGCATTCAATGGCATTCTAGACGATTCTGTGCTTCCAACTTTGTGTTTCCTGTTTCAGCATGACAATGACCACGTGTACAAAGTGAGGTCCATACAGAAATGGTTTGTCGAGACCGTGTGGAATACCTTGACTGGCCTGCACAGAGCCCTGACCTCAACTCATTTGGGATGAATTGGAATGCAGACTGCGAGCCAGGCCTAATCGATCAATATCAGTGTTTGACCTCACTAATGTTCTTTGTGGTTGAATGTATGCAGGTCCCTGCAGCAATGTTCCAACATGGAATGAAGATGTGTTGTGGCAACGATTTTTGGAATGAGATGTTCAGCGAGCAGGTGTCCATACTTTTGGCCATGCAGTGTATACTGAAAGCAGGTGTTTCTAAGCAATTAACATCCCATCATGTATAAAATGCAGGTTATTATTTTGACTACCATGGCTATTCCTCCATTGAATGATGATGCGCCCATCAACAGGGCACGAGTGGTCACTGAACGGTTTGATGAGCATGAGAACGATGTAGGCCATATGTCATGGCCTTCTCAGGCTAAATTCAAATGATTCCCCCTCGCCCCTCCATTTGCGTGTTCTACGCACCCGTCTGCCGTATGCACAAATGCAGTGGTGGGAAAAATACACAATTGTCATACTTGGGTGAAAGTAAAGATAGCTTAATAGAAAATGACTCAAGTAAGAGGTGAAAGTCACCCAGTAAAATACTACTTGAGTAAAAGTCTAAAACATTTTGGTTTTAAATGTACTTAAGTATCAAGAGTAAATGTAATTGCAAAAATATACTTAAGTATCAAATTGCGATCATTCAAGTCACGGGTGTCCTGAAGTAGATGGATTTATGGTGATTTAGGGAGCTCTGGGGGTAAAAAACATGGTCGGCAAGTCGGAGTTCTAGAACAAGGCTGAGTTCCCGACTTAGATTTCTGAGTTTGGTGACCGTTCAAAACTATTTTTCCCAGTCGGAG
>NC_088219.1:41738008-41751819 GCF_036934945.1 Oncorhynchus masou masou
CTATGATTCCTGTCCCTTCTCAGTAGACTATATCTATGATTCCTGTCCCTTCTCAGTAGACTATATCTATGATTCCTGTCCCTTCTCAGTAGACTATATCTATGATTCCTGTCCCTTCTCAGTAGACTATATCTATGATTCCTGTCCTCAGTAGACTATATCTATGATTCCTGTCCCTTCTCAGTAGACTATATCTATGATTCCTGTCCTCAGTAGACTATATCTATGATTCCTGTCCCTTCTCAGTAGACTATATCTATGATTCCTGTCCCTTCTCAGTAGACTATATCTATGATTCCTGTCCTCAGTAGACTATATCTATGATTCCTGTCCCTCTCAGTAGACTATATCTATGATTCCTGTCCTCCAGTAGACTATATCTATGATTCCTGTCCCTTCTCAGTAGACTATATCTATGATTCCTGTCCCTCAGTAGACTATATCTATGATTCCTGTCCCTTCTCAGTAGACTATATCTATGATTCCTGTCCCTTCTAAGTAGACTATATCTATGATTCCTGTCCTCAGTAGACTATATCTATGATTCCTGTCCTCAGTAGACTATATCTATGATTCCTGTCCCTTCTCAGTAGACTATATCTATGATTCCTGTCCTCAGTAGACTATATCTATGATTCCTGTCCCTTCTCAGTAGACTATATCTATGATTCCTGTCCTCAGTAGACTATATCTATGATTCCTGTCTCTTCTCAGTAGACTATAAACATGAATGTTCATTTGTCCATCATTTACAGATGCATCCAAATGTGCTTCGGTCAAAGCCAAAATATGAATATTATTTATCTTGACCAAGTTAACAACCTCATGTATTTTGTTAGGAAGGCTACATACATTAACCTGAGCTATATGCAGCCCTTTCCTTATCAAGTGGAGATCAATAGAGCATGTATTCATTATAGTGGAGATCAATAGAGCATGTATTCATTACAGTGGAGATCAATAGAGCATGTATTCATTATAGTGGAGATCAATAGAGCATGTATTCATTATAGTGGAGATCAATAGAGCATGTATTCATTACAGTGGAGATCAATAGAGCATGTATTCATTATAGTGGAGATCAATAGAGCATGTATTCATTATAGTGGAGATCAATAGAGCATGTATTTCATTATACGTATGAAGTTGTCATGATACACTACAACACACAAGCTCAGTTTTAAACATTAAATTAAAATAGCCAGGGAGTTACTCTAGAGTCCGGATACAGTTTCCCGTTGATATAACGTTTATCCATCACCATGGAGACTTCGTTGATTCAGGCAACGCTTTTCCTTCATGATGGGATATAAGTTTTTTCTCCTTTCATTGATCTCGGTAGGGGAAGTGATCATTCATTCCAAAATCAGTGTTTCTGAGTTCTCTCCCCATGTTCTTCGTCATTTCCTTTTGCTTAAATTGATGAAAACATGCAATAATAGCCTGTGGCCTATTCCCAGAGGCCTTGCCTATTCTATGGACTCTGGAGAAAGTGGCATTACGCACAACGTCAGTGGGCAGTTTTAGTTGAGTTGACATAAAGTCACAGCCTCTGCTGTTGTCATTCTCTGGTATCCCTGAGAATATTAGATTGTTCCGCATTGATGGACACTGTACATCAAGCAAGGTTTCGTTATAGTTGTTTGTTCTCCCTTTGCACCACCTCCACCTTGACTATGAACAGAGTCTACAGCACCTTTCAGCTCAGTGTTCTCTTATCCTTAGATCATCAATCTGACATTGGCTGAGTTCTAGACTGGCACATAATGCATTGATGTCCTCTCGTAGTATATCCAATATATCAAGTTTGGCAAGCCTTTCATTGATGGATTTCAGCAAGTCAGCATCCATATCCGTAAACCTCTCCCGACTCTCCAGGCGCGCCCTCTTGCTTGGGGATGGTTTGATACCATCGTTGATACCGCTTCGCCAACTTGGCTTTGGTTTGTTTTGTTGATTGGGTTTGTTGTCCTTAACAGTGCTTGAATCCTCTGAAACCAGCAATATGTTTAAAATGGATATAACACATTTTAAAGTGGATGGGGATTCCTATAAGTTGGGAGCAATCAGCCAATGAAGAAGAAGAAAATCGACTACTTTAAAATGGAGATAGCCTCAGTGGCGCGGCCCATGCTGTCACAGACGCTATAATGGCACAGATACAAAGATGAGTCCTCTATCTATCTCTATGGACTGTTGTGCACCCGCTTATCTACCCCCTCATTGGCTAGAATGGTCCAACCTGATCTCACCTCCGTCTTCAATCTTTGAGGACATGTATTTCAACTCGAATATATTGTCAACATTATAGACAATCTTTTGGCTCAGTCACTTCAAAGCTGTCAAGTTGTGTTGGTGAGACAAAGTCAACAAGATTTTTACAAAGGCATGCATTATTATTACAAGGCTTGTAATACAAGCGACAGGTAACTGCCAAAATAATGGAAATACTTGAATAAATTAGCGATACGAAGTACATTATATATACAAAAGTATGTGGTGATTGGTGTAGTAACCTTGTTGAACTGAAAGAAGATGTGAAACATTTGAGAAATTTGAGAATTTTATAATGAATTGGGGAGGCCTGAGTTTGACAATTTTAAACAGATGGGAATTTATGTAGTGAATTGGGGAGGCCTGAGTTTGAACATACTAATCAGTTGGGAATTTCTGTAGTGAACTTATGGAGCTGCTGTTTAGAGAGCTTGTGAAATGAAATTGTATTTTCCGGGTAGGTCTGCCTGAATATAAGTAACTGTTACACTTGTCCTATTTGTATTTGTATTCATTATGGATCCCCAGTGTGTGTGTGTGTGTGTGTGTGTGTGTGTGTGTGTGTGTGTGTGTGTGTGTGTGTGTGTGTGTGTGTGTGTGTGTGTGTGTGTGTGTGTGTGTGTGTGTGCGTGCGTGCGTGCGTGCGTGCGTGCGTGCGTGCGTGCGCGCGCTTGTACCAGCGGTTTTAGACCTGTCGAACCACTGACCTTCCAAAAGACCTCGGCAAATCCACATGTAGAGTCAAACAAATGTCCATATATCACATGTAGAGTCAAACAAATGTCCATATACCACATGTAGAGTCAAACACATGTCCATATACCATATGTAGAGTCAAACAAATGTCCATATATCACATGTAGAGTCAAACAAATGTCCATATACCACATGTAGAGTCAAACAAATGTCCATATACCATATGTAGAGTAAAACACATGTCCATATACCATATGTAGAGTCAAACAAATGTCCATATATCACATGTAGAGTCAAACAAATGTCCATATATCACATGTAGAGTCAAACACATGTCCATATACCATATGTAGAGTCAAACAAATGTCCATATACCACATGTAGAGTCAAACAAATGTCCATATACCACATGTAGAGTCAAACAAATGTCCATATATCACATGTAGAGTCAAACAAATGTCCATATACCATATGTAGAGTCAAACAAATGTCCATATATCACATGTAGAGTCAAACAAATGTCCATATATCACATGTAGAGTCAAACAAATGTCCATATATCATATGTAGAGTCAAACAAATGTCCATATATCACATGTAGAGTCAAACAAATGTCCATATATCATATGTAGAGTCAAACAAATGTCCATATATCACATGTAGAGTCAAACAAATGTCCATATACCATATGTAGAGTCAAACAAATGTCCATATATCATATGTAGAGTCAAACAAATGTCCATATATCACATGTAGAGTCAAACAAATGTCCATATATCATATGAAGACTCAAACAAATGTCCATATATCATATGTAGAGTCAAACAAATATGTTTACAACCCCTACACCTCAGGAGACCACATAACAAATGTTTGAAAACAGTTACGAGTTGTCGTGGGGTGGGACTGTCTCAGTCAATCACACCATCCTCTTTTTGAAAGGGTAATTGTACTCTTTAAGATGGGCCCTTTACTTATGACTTAAACAGATCCATTATACCCCCCTTAATACCCTATTACTGCAGTGGGCTAAATCTGGGGCGCACAGAGTGTTGCTTGGTAGTCTCAAATCTACTGTGAAACAAAAGTGTACACCTCACGCACATGGTTATTGACTTAACAAAAAAGACACCAGTAACATGTCAGATAGAGTGTAAATGTATTCATTTTTAGTTTACAACCTAATATGACACTTTAAATAAATCACAGAAGACTGAAATGTAACAAAATGCCCATTGAGCTGGACACTGAGATGCTCAGTTGGTCAACATTCCCTCCAGTGATTCCCCAACGTCTTGTCAACATGCGCCCACAAATGGAGCAGATGTCTTATACCAATCCATCTTTATAGACACTTGTCATTAACAAGGATCTATGACGCCCTATAGTGTACAAACATCTCTCCAAAATGTCAAATGTTTTAAGCATCTTTATTTTCAAGCATGTAACTTTTGTCACAAAATATCTTTATGACCAAATTCACATTCTTTGAGTTGAGTTGAGTTTATTTTATTTTTACAGGGACAGTGCACATTAATCAACGTTTCAGTAAAAGTGCGGTTTTAGCCAGCCCGACTGGTACACAACACATAAGTCCTGGGCAGGTTATTAAAAACAATTACAATATAGACAATCAACAATATAGACAATCATTGAGCAGTGAGCTACACGCAGAAGCAACATAGGACAAGCAAGACATAGCATACAGATGAGCAACATGAGAGCCAAAGCAAGACATAGCATACAGATTGAGCAACATAGACAAGACATAGCACACAGACAGAGCAACATAGGACAAGTAAAGTAAATAGAACACAGATGAGATAAACATACCATGTTGACGAGCATACAGACAGGAGCAACATAGGATAAGCAAGACATAGCAGGACACAGACAGAGCAACATAGGACAAGCAAGACATAGCATACAGACAGAGCAACATACAAAATTCATAAAAACAACAGTGTTTCCACACATCATGCTGGAGACAACAGACAACATGGAAAGCAGCACACACAGCTAGGGATTATGTTCACAAATCTGATTGACCTTAGCCATGTCTTCATGCATTTTGTGAAAGTGTGATATGTGGTGCAGTTTGTAGTGTCTGATGGCAGGGTATTCCAGACATGGGAAGCTCTCACTGAGAAAGTGGATTTACTAAAGGTGCTCTGAACTATGTTGTGTCACCTCCTCATGGCAGAACTTGTGGATCTGCTGCCATATGTTTGGGTTGTCTGTTTAACAAAAGTACTGAGTGGAGGGGGAGGAGCCAGGCCATTTAGGATCTTGAATACAAGACATGCGTCGGTGTTTTGCACAAGATTTTCTCCCAACTCAGGAGCTCATGCTTTCTGAGGATGTAACAGTGATGATGGCTATTGGGCTTCCTGTCTTTGAGAACCCTGTTTGTAGACAGACTGAATAGGTTTTAATGTTGTACAGCAAGATTGGGCCCAACTAGTCAAGCAGTATGTTAAGTGGGGAGTATCATAGATTTGAAGTACAGTTTTGCTACCTCTGTAGTCAAAAACAATTTCGTATAAACCGGAAATGAGCTAGGTTGAATTTGGATGAATCTGAATGACCTTATCACATGCTTTTTAAAAGAGGTTGGAATCAAGTATGATGCCGAGATACCACCTGGAGCTTCTCCTGACACATAGACATCTGGCTCAGTAGCATCTGTTGCCTCTTTGTGAAGAACATGCAAACAGTTTTTTTCACATTGAGATGCAAACACGAGTCACTGAGCCACTTTGTAACGGACCATTACAGTAGTGAGTTCTTGTGCAGCTTGTTGTTTGCTCTTTGCATGCACATATATCACTGTATCATCTGCATACATTTGAACTTCAGACCCAGTACAGACAGAAGGCAGATCATTAATGTACAGGCTGAACAGGAGGGGCCCCAGTATTGACTTCTGGGGAACGCCCATCATAAGCAGAGTGGCGACAGCTCATTGCTCACTCTGACACATTGAGTTCTGCCTTCAAGGTATGCTTTCATCCATCTCAAGGCATCGGGGGAAAAGTTGAACTTGACAATTTTGTAATGAGAATCTCATGGGTTAATAGTATCAAAAGCCTTCCTTAGGTCCAGAAACACAGCCCCAACAGCGCCCTTTGTCCATCTTGGACTTCACATTTTCCAGAAGAAAGCAGTTGGTCAAGCTTCTGTGGATTGCTCTCAGCTTGAAGCCAAACTGCATGGAGTGGAAGAAGTAAGCTGTTGTTGAGGTGGACAATCAGTTGTTCTGCCACACACTTTTCAGCCACTTTCAACACCACGGGTAGTATACTAATGGGCCTGTAGTTACTCACGCTCAGCAGGGTCACCCGATTTAAAGAGATGGCCGTTATTATGGCCGACTTCCAGACCCTTGGAAACCCCCGAGACCAATAGATGTGTTGGTGACCTTAGTACGGGGGCCAATGAGTGACTCTTGTAGTTTTTAAGAAAGGTAGAGTCCGGCCCAATACATCTTTTGCTTTATAAGTTCTTTAGCTAATCACCTTGTTCACCTTTGACTCAGAAACCTCCCTTATGATGAAGACAGGTTGAGTGTCATTCACTAGCACTGAGCCCAAGAAACCAGTGGAGGGGTTCTGTGTCAGTACCTGACAGAGTCTATAAAGTAGGAATTGAAGGCTATTGCTATTCCAACTGCATCCTGTGTTCAAATCAAATCAAATCAAATCAAATTTTATTTGTCACATACACATGGTTAGCAGATGTTAATGCGAGTGTAGCCAAATGCTTGTGCTTCTAGTTCCGACAATGCAGTAATAACCAACAAGTAATCTAACTAACAATTTCTAATCTACTGTCTTATACACAGTGTAAGGGGATAAAGAATATGTACATAAGGATATATGAATGAGTGATGGTACAGAGCAGCATAGGCAAGATACAGTAGATGGTATCGAGTACAGTATATACATATGAGATGAGTATGTAAACAAAGTGGCATAGTTAAAGTGGCTAGTGATACATGTATTACATAAGGATGCAGTCAATGATATAGGAGTACAGGTATACGTATGCATATGAGATGAATAATGGTAGGGTAAGTAACATTATATAAGGTAGCATTGCTTTCTAAAGTGGCTAGTGATATATTTACATCATTTCCCATCACTCCCATTATTAAAGTGGCTTTAGTTGAGTCAGTGTAAGCTGGCAGCCACTCAATGTTAGTGGTGGCTGTTTAACAGTCTGATGCACTCATGAGATAGAAGCTGTTTTTCAGTCTCTCGGTCCCAGCTTTGATGCACCTGTACTGACCTCGCTTCTGGATGATAGCGGGGTGAACAGGCAGTGGCTCGGGTGGTAGATGTCCTTGATGATCTTTATGGCCTTCCTGTAACATCGGGTGGTGTAGGTGTCCTGGAGGGCAGGTAGTTTGCCCCCGATGATGCGTTGTGCAGACCTCACTACCCTCTGGAGAGCCTTACGGGGTTGAGGGCGGAGCAGTTGCCGTACCAGGCGGTGATACAGCCCGCCAGGATGCTCTCGATTGTGCATCTGTAGAAGTTTGTGAGTGCTTTTGGTGACAAGCCACCCTCTTCAGCCTCCTGAGGTTGAAGAGGCGCTGCTGCGCCTCTTCACGATGCTGTCTGCTGGAGTGGACCAATTCAGTTTGTCTGATGTGTATGCCGAGGAACTTAAACTTGCTACTCTCTCCACTACTGTTCCATTGATGTGGATAGGGGGTGTTCCTCTGCTGTTTCCTGAAGTCCACAATCATCTCCTTAGTTTTGTTGACGGAGTGTGAGGTTATTTTCCTGACACCACACTCCGAGGGCCCTCACCCTCCCTGTAGGCCTGTCTCGTCGTTGTTGGTAATCAAGATTGTTATTCACCACATATCTGGCCTTTTGCAGTGTTACTATGGTCTTTCCCTGTTAACTTTTTTAGATTCTCTCCAGGATCAATTCTAGAATTTCCCTTTGCTTCACCAATTATGTTAAAAAAACATTTACCTTGGCCTTTAGTGTAGACATTCATTTTTTTAAGGATTTCATGACTGTTTGATAGTAGATCCCTGAATGGTCAAAAGCCCTCTTTAAATAGAAGTATGTTTGTAGCACAAAATATCTTGCAGGTCGGCCCTTCTTCACTCTCTCATCATGTCACAAGCTGACAGGGTCCCAGAGACAGGGCCATAAACGGCTCCCAGCTCACTAACTGCCCCTCCTCTCCAACAGCCATCAGCTCAGAAATGGCATGAAGACAGAACAACAAAAAGATCATTTGGGAATTCTTTCTTACTTATGGAGATTTTTAAAGTTAAGTTGAATATTCAATGTGATGTTTGTATATAGATATATATTATTTAAGAATGATGTGTCTTAATTGCTTTTGACCTGTATGTTTTCAAAGAAAGGAAGGCTAGTTATCCATTGAACAGTAGCCATTGTTTATTTTCATACTGTTTGTAAACAGTCTATTTGACCTCTTATTGTATCAAACCTCTCAGACCAGAAACTATGATTAGAAACGATAATTAGAATCTATGATAAACTATGATCAAACAAGGATGAGAAACTTTAAACAACTAAGTGTCATGTCTGTGTGTGTGAGTGATGATCTATTATATAATTGTGTAATATGACTCTCTTTCTCTCTCTCTCTCTCTCTCTCTCTCTCTCTCTCTCTCTACTACATCTCTCAATATATACCAAAGTAACAAATATTTAACAACGTTTCAACGCTTTGTATTGCAACAGTTCTGAAGGACAATTACATCCACTTTTAGAGAATTATTAATATAATGTGTTGCATAGTAAGCATCTGTGATAACTTATGTATATCTTCCCCTCTCGCTCTGCCTCTCTCTCTCGTCTCTCTCTCTCTCTCTCTCTCTCTCTCTCTCTCTCTCTATCTCTCTCTCTCTCTCTCTCTCTTACTCTCTTTCCTGTCTCTCTCTGTCTCTCTTCTCATCTCTGTCTCTCTCTCTTTTTCTTTCTCGTCTCTCTCTCTCCCTCTGTCTCTCTCTCTTTCGTCTCTCTGTCTCTCTCTCTCTCTCTCTCTCTCTCTTTTCTCTGTCTCTATCTCTTTCTTTCTCTCTCTCTATCTCTCTCTCACTCTCTGTCTCTCTCTTTCTCTCTTTCTGTCTTTCTCTATCTCTCTCTCTCTCTGTCTCTCTCTCTTTCTTCTTGCTCTCTCTCTCTCTGTCTCTCTCTCTCTCTCTCTCTCTCTTTCTCAATTCAATTCAATTCAATTCAATGGCTTTATTGGCATGGGAAACATGTGTTAACATTGCCAAAGCAAGTGAGTAGATAATATATAAAGTGAATATATAGATGAAATAAACAATAAAAATTAACAGTAAACATTACACATACAGAAGTTTCAAAACAATAAAGACATTACAAATGTCATATTATATATAAACAGTGTTTTAACAATGTACAAATGGTTAAGGTATAGGAAAATAAAGGAAAATTAATTAGCATAAATATGGGTTGTATTTACAATTGTGTTTGTTCTTCCACTGATTGCACTTTTCTCGTGGCAACGGTCACAAATCTTGCTGCTGTGATGGCACACTTGTCAGGACCCGGTTACTGAACCTGGGTCTCCGGAGTGAGAAATAGTCACTTAACCAACTGAGCCACGAATAGTCAGCAGAACCCAGAAGATGAGGCAGACACAGCAGTACTTAAGACGGTGTATTTAATAAAGTAAAAAGGAGAAGTCCTTCAATACAAAAATGGCAAATCCAAAAGGTGGTAGGAATAGCACAAAAAAGCCTCAAGAGATACTCAAAAACAAAAACAGAATTCCACAAGAGCATCCACCGGAATCGACAAGAATACACAGAACACTAGGGCTGGGTGCTAACATACAAACACAGAGCACAGAACTGAGGGAAACTAAGGGTTTAAATACAATCAGGGGAAACGAGGCACAGGTGCAAATAATAATGGGGAACAAGGGAAAAAACATAAGGTCAAAAAGCACAATGGGGGCATCTAGTGACCAAAACCCGGAACAACCCTGGCCAAATCCTGACAACACTGTGATTTCACCCAGTAGATATGGGAGTTTATCAAAATTGGATTTGTTTTCGAATTCTTTGTGGATCTGTGTAATCTGAGGGAAATATGCTCTCTAATATGGTCATACATTGGGCAGGAGGTTAGGAAGTGCAGCTCAGTTTCCACTTGATTTTGTGGGCAGTGAGCACATAGCCTGTCTTCTCTTGAGAGCCATGTCTGCCTACTGCGGCCTTGCTCTCTCTGCAAGGCTATGGCTCACTGAGTCTGTACATAGTCAAAGCTTTCCTTAATTTTGGGTCAGTCACAGTGGTCAGGTATTCTGCCACTGTGTACTCTCTGTGTAGGTCCAAATAGCATTCTAGTTTGCTCTGTTTGGTTGTAAAATCTTTCCAATGTATCAAGTAATTATCTTTTTGTTTTCTCATGATTTGGTTGGGTCTAATTGCGCTTGATGTCTTGGGGCTCTGTAGGGTGTGTTTGTGTTTGTGAACAGAGCCCCAGGACCAGCTTGCTATAGGGGACTCTTCTCCAGGTTCATCTCTGTAGGTGATGGCTTTGTTGTGGAAGGTTTGGGAATCGCTTCCTTTTAGGTGGTTATAGAATTTAACGGCTCTTTTCTGGATTTTGATAATTAGTGGGTATCAGGCCTAATTCTGCTCTGCATGCATTATCTGGTGTTCTACGTTGTACACAGAGGATATTCTTTGAGGAATTCTGCGTGCAGAGTCTCAATTTGGTTAGTGTCCCATTTTGTGAAGTCTTGGTTGGTCTCTCTCTCTCTCTCTCTCTCTCTCTCTCTCTCTCCTCCCTCTCTCTCTCTCTCTCTCTCTCTCTCTCTGTCTCTCTCTCTCTCGGTCTCTCTCTCTCTCTCTCTCTCTTTCTTTCTCTCTTTCTTTCTCTTTCTTTCTCTCTCTCTCTCTCTCTCTTTCTTTCTCTTTCTTTCTCTTTCTTTCTCTCTCTCTCTCTCTCTCTCGGTCTCTCTCTGTCTCTCTCTCTCTTCTCTGAATGCCACAAAAAAGGACTTAGGAAAATTGCAATTGGCTCAGAACAGGGCAGCACGTCTGGCCCTTGGATGTACACTGAGAGCTAATATTAATAATGTGCATGGTACATTTCTCCTGGCTGAAAGTGGAGGAGAGATTGACTTCATCACTAATTGTATTTATGAGCGGTATTGACATGTTGAATGCACCAGTCTGTTTGAACTACTGGCACACAACTCGGACACCCATGCATACCCTACATGCCACTAGAGGTCTCTTCACAGTCCAGAACAGACTATGGGAGGCACACAGTACTAGAGCCATGACTACATGGAACTCTATTCAACATCAAATAATTTATGCAAGCAGTAAAATTAGATTTAAAAAACAGATTAAAAAACATCTTATGGAACAGCGAGGACTGTGAAGCAACAAAAACATTGGCACACACACACACACACACACACACACATACACACAGACACACGCACACACACACACAGACACACAGACACAATCACAATCACACACACACACACACACAGACACAATCACAATCACACACACACACACACACACACACAGACACAATCACAATCACACACACACGGACACAATCACACACACACACACACACACACACACACACACACACACACACACACACACACACACACACACACACACACACACACACATAGCACTATTTCATACACATGGATTTAGTACTGAAGATATGTGGTAGGGCCTGCTGGCACACAGTGTGTTGTGAAATCTGTGAATGTATTGTAATGTTTTGCACGCCCAATTTTTCAGTTTTTGATTTGTTAATAAAGTTTGAAATATCCAATAAATGTCGTTCCACTTCATGATTGTGTCCCACTTGTTGTTGATTCTTCACAAAAAAATACAGTTTTATATCTTTATGTTTGAAGCCTGAAATGTGGCAAAAGGTCGCAAAGTTCAAGGGGGCCGAATACTTTCGCAAGGCACTGTGTATTCAGGCAGACCTACCCGGAAAATACAATTTCATTTCACAAGCTCTCTAAACAGCAGCTCCATAAGTTCACTACAGAAATTCCCAACTGATTAGTATGTTCAAACTCAGGCCTCCCCAATTCACTACATAAATTCCCATCTGTTTAAAATTGTCAAACTCAGGCCTCCACCATCCACTAAATAAATTCCCAAATGTCCCATCTTCTTTCAGTTCAACAACACATCAATCACCAGGACAGCTTCATTGCAAACACATGCTTTACCCAAACAGCTGCAGTCGGAGGTTACATAAGCACTCACTCAGTTGCATGAGAACAGGACAGGATGTACATAAAAGGGCGTAACCGCGTGACACATAAAATAGGTGGTCATCAATTACTTTCGGACACGTGCCGTCTACTGTATTTCTTCTCTTAGGCCGCTTAGTTCTAGTGAAGCGAAATCTTAACACTACAGCATTCAATGGCATTCTAGACGATTCGGTGCTTCCAACTTTGTGTTTCCTGTTTCAGCATGACAATGACCACGTGTACAAAGTGAGGTCCATACAGAAATGGTTTGTCGAGACCGGTGTGGAATACCTTGACTGGCCTGCACAGAGCCCTGACCTCAACTCATTTGGGATGAATTGGAATGCAGACTGCGAGCCAGGCCTAATCGATCAATATCAGTGTTTGACCTCACTAATGTTCTTTGTGGTTGAATGTATGCAGGTCCCTGCAGCAATGTTCCAACATCAAGTGGAAAGCCTTCCCAGAAGAGTGGAGGCTGTTGTGGCAGCAAAGGGGGGGACCAACTCCATATTATTTCCCATGATTTTGGAATGAGATGTTCAACGAGCAGGTGTCCATATACTTTTGGCCATGCAGTGTATACTGAAAGCAGGTGTTTCTAAGCAATTAACATCCCATCATGTATAAAATGCAGGTTATTATTTTGACTACCATGGCTATTCCTCCATTGAATGATGATGCGCCCATCAACAGGGCACGAGTGGTCACTGAACGGTTTGATGAGCATGAGAACGATGTAGGCCATATGTCATGGCCTTCTCAGGCTAAATTCCAAATGATTCCCTACCCCTCGCCCCTCCATTTGCGTGTTCACGCACCCGTCTGCCGTATGCACAAAGTGCAGTGGTGGGAAAAATACACAATTGTCATACTTGGGTGAAAGTAAAGATAGCTTAATAGAAAATGACTCAAGTAGAGGTGAAAGTCACCCAGTAAAATACTACTTGAGTAAAAGTCTAAAACATTTTGGTTTTAAATGTACTTAAGTATCAAGAGTAAATGTAATTGCAAAAATATACTTAAGTATCAAAATTGCGTCATTCAAGTCACGGGTGTGTCCTGAAGTAGATGGATTTATGGTGATTTAGGGAGCTCTGGGGGTAAAAAACAAGGTCGGCAAGTCGGAGTTCTAGAACAAGGCTGAGTTCCCGACTTAGATTTCTGAGTTGGGTGACCGTTCAAAACTATTTTTCCCAGTCGGAGTTCTAGAACAAGGCTGAGTTCCCGACTTAGATTTCTGAGTTGGGTGACCGTTCAAAACTATTTTTCCCAGTCGGAGTTCTAGAACAAGGCTGAGTTCCCGACTTAGATTTCTGACCGTTCAAAAACTATTTTTCCAAGTCGGAGTTCTAGAACAAGGCTGAGTTCCCGACTTAGATTTCTGACCGTTCAAAACTATTTTTCCAAGTCGGAGTTCTAGAACAAGGCTGAGTTCCCGACTTAGATTTCTGAACCGTTCAAAACTATTTTCCCAGTCGGAGTTCTAGAACAAGGCTGAGTTCCCGACTCTAGATTTCTGACCGTTTCAAAACTATTTTCCCAGTCGGAGCTCGTTT
>NC_088219.1:41752319-41789819 GCF_036934945.1 Oncorhynchus masou masou
TAGGCCGCTTAGCTCCAGTGAAGCGAAATCTTAACACTACAGCATTCAATGGCATTCTAGACGATTCTGTGCTTCCAACTTTGTGTTTCCTGTTTCAGCATGACAATGACCACGTGTACAAAGTGAGGTCCATACAGAAATGGTTTGTCGAGACCGGTGTGGAATACCTTGACTGGCCTGCACAGAGCCCTGACCTCAACTCATTTGGGATGAATTGGAATGCAGACTGCGAGCCAGGCCTAATCGCTCAATATCAGTGTTTGACCTCACTAATGTTCTTTGTGGTTGAATGTATGCAGGTCCCTGATTTTGGAATGAGATGTTCAACGAGCAGGTGTCCATATACTTTTGGCCATGCAGTGTATACTGAAAGCAGGTGTTTCTAAGCAATTAACATCCCATCATGTATAAAATGCAGGTTATTATTTTGACTACCATGGCTATTCCTCCATTGAATGATGATGCGCCCATCAACAGGGCACGAGTGGTCACTGAACGGTTTGATGAGCATGAGAACGATGTAGGCCATATGTCATGGCCTTCTCAGGCTAAATTCCAAATGATTCCCTACCCCTCGCCCCTCCATTTGCGTGTTCACGCACCCGTCTGCCGTATGCACAAATGCAGTGGTGGGAAAAATACACAATTGTCATACTTGGGTGAAAGTAAAGATAGCTTAATAGAAAATGACTCAAGTAAGAGGTGAAAGTCACCCAGTAAAATACTACTTGAGTAAAAGTCTAAAACATTTTGGTTTTAAATGTACTTAAGTATCAAGAGTAAATGGAATTGCAAAAATATACTTAAGTATCAAAATTGCGTCATTCAAGTCACGGGTGTGTCCCGAAGTAGATGGATTTATGGTGATTTAGGGAGCTCTGGGGGTAAAAAACATGGTCGGCAAGTCGGAGTTCTAGAACAAGGCTGAGTTCCCGACTTAGATTTCTGAGTTTGGTGACCGTTCAAAACTATTTTTCCCAGTCGGAGCTCGGTTTTTTCCAGAGTTCTCAATTGTCTTGAACGCAATGAAGTCAGAAGTCTGAGATTTCCCAGTTTCCAGTTGTTTTGAACACTGCATTACTCCACTACCATGAAAGAAATGACACGCGTTGACGACCAATGAAATCTGGTTCCCTTCCTCTCGCAAAGATTGCGTCATCATCCCCTTCATTTGAAAGCAACCCCCGCGGCATTATCAAACTTCCCCATGTGTCATTATAGCGAGGGTGTTCTTTTCTCTGAATGCTTCATTTGGTCGTCGGTAAACATAAGAAGATCCAGCTGCTGACGGAGATACAAGAAGGTCTGATTGAATGGAGCAAAAAGCCACCTAAACACGCCTTAATCCTGGGAAAATGCTATTTCGGAATGTACAGATCAGCGCTCTGTTTACCGAAGATCAAATGATGCATTCAAAGAAAAGAACACCCTCCCTACTATCACACATGGGGAGGTTTTATAATGCTGTGGGTTCGCTTTGCTGCCTCTACTGGGGGCCTTAGACGTGTACAAGGTATCATGAAATCAGCAAATTATCAGGTGTTTTGGAATCCAATATTAACCCAGTGTTCAAAAACCGGGTCTCCATTGAAGGTTGTGGGTCTTCCAGTAGGACAATGACCCCAAACACACATCAAAAAGCAACCAGGAATGGTTCTAGAAGAAACACAAGACTGTTTTGGAGCTGCCAGCGAAGAGTCCAGATCTGAATCACATTAAAACCTATGGCGAGATCTGAAAACAGCAGTTGGTCGAGAGCACCCCTCAAACTTTGAAGAATTCGAACAGTTTGCTGCTGAAGAGTGGGCCAAATTGCCAGTAGAAAGCTTCAGCGAGCTCATTGACGGCTACAAGACGTGTTTGTCTGCGGTTCTCTTGGCCAAAGGCTGTGCGAACAAGTACTGGCTCTGGTGTGCCAACAATTGTGTCCATGCCATTTGTCTTTATTTTCTAAATTAAAAATTGTAAACTTAAATTTACAAGAATAAAATTGTTTCTGCAATGTTGAAAATCCAATAACAAGATGTGGAGGCCAAACATTTTTTTTTTCAATAACAATTTATTTGTGAAGAAATAGGGATTTATTTAAGACATTTGCAAGGGTGACAATATATTTTTTCTGCTACTGTATTTGTTCTAACCCAGCACTATCACTCCTTAACGTAACCCAGCTGATGAATCGGTGGTAGGCTAGCAAACCTTTCTTTGTGGTCTCCAATAGAGCAACAAGGACATCTTACAATCATTGAGACATTTCTGCTCAAACTTTTGGTGATTTCATTATTTATTGGTTTTACGCACCAACCAAGACTATATTAAGCTTAAGATAGATGGTAACTGCTTTTTTTTCACTGCTGTTGGCTGCCATAAATGTGTAACCTATCTTTGTTGTAACTACAGTATCTTCAGCTAGCTAGCTATCTCTGCTTCACTAGACACATCCTTCTCTTCTAACCTATCTTTGGTGTAACTACAGTATACTCAGCTAGCTAGCTATCTCTGCTTCACTAGACACATCCTTCTCTTCTAATCTATCTTTGGTGTAACTACAGTATACTCAGCTAGCTAGCTAACTCTGCTTCACTAGACTGCTAGACTGACTGGACGATTATTTGTCACTACCTTGAATGGAATGTTTGACAGGATGAACTTAACAAAAGTTGAATAATTGCATTAATATACTTCAGGAGAAATAAATGTGTAGACTCTGGAGTGATTCAGAGGCCATCCTTCTCTTCTAACCTATCTTTGGTGTAACTACAGTATCTTCAGCTAGCTCGCTATCTCTGCTTCACTAGACACATCCTTCTCTTCTCCAAGCCTTTCCTTCTCCCCTTTCTCCTCTTGGTATTGGTATATTGGTCTTGGTATTCATACCAGCACCCTTCCCATTTCTGTCTTCTGAGTTCAGCCTTGAACAGATTCTGCCTCTGCTCTCTCTCACGCTCGGCCCGTGTGCTGACAAGACAATGGGCCATGGATCCAAGACCACCTCCTAAGGTGCCTGGTGGGGAGAAGAGAGAGTTGGTCAGACAGAGATGCGAACCCAGGTCGCTGGCGTGGTATCGAAACAGCCTACGTATCGTGCCAATAGGGCCACTTGGTGGGAATGGGAAACACTCTTTTCACAACACTTCAATACCGAAAGGACTTTATCATAACAGGTTAGGAGAACTTACGCAAGCAGGTTAGGAGAATTAAGTTTAGGAAAAGAGTTAGCTCTTTTTAACCTTTTATGAAAATTACTTTGTATCGACGTGGCGTGAAAAGAGCGTGTCCCTGGTGGGAACAGGAACATGACTCATATTAGTGAGGATTGCTACACTGCCCCATCCGAAAAGGAAGGCACCCCCCCGAACACATCAGCTGCCTGACACGTCCAGATGTGCATTCCAATGGCCTCACGGCCGCCATCTCTCTTCTGACACCAGTGTAGCGAATGGCAGGGTAGGGAAGCAAACCCGAGTCACTGGCGTGAAGGCTAACACCCAACACATTGCGCCAACCCACTTGGTGGGAATTGTAACGTGGCTCTTATTAGCAAGAATATTTTCATGCTGCTTTCCCAAACAGAATTTGAAAAGTAAACTTATAGAAACTGTAATGTAGAAGAGATAAGAGATAACTAGTGAGAAAATACTGACGGCAGCCTAATGTTCAGTTAGGCTCGAGATAAAATATTGGTTGTCTAGCATAGCTTCCTACCTATGCTGCATAAATGACCGCCTTCCTCCTTCTCCCTCTGAAATGTTGATTTGTCGTCGGTCTCCTTGACCTTAGTATTTCCCCAGTTGAAGATTCTCCTACGGACACTTTTATCTTTCTCGTTCTTTTCTTCAATGATGCCTCCACCGTCATCTTCCTCTACCGTCGCTTTGGTCCTCATCTCCTCTTTTCTCTCCATTTTCATTACTCTCCTCTCTTTCATTCTCTGCCGGTCTTTCTTCTTTCTCTCTGTCCATCTATTTCTTTCCACCTTTCTTTCTTCTCTTGCTCACATGCTGTATGTTTTTCTACCTTTGCTCGTCTTGCCTTAATGTACGGCGCTTCCCATGTTTTGGCACCGGCTCTGTCTTTCAATCTGTTTCTCGTCTTGTCTCGCTTTCTCCATGGCTCCTTTGTCTTCATCAATTCGTCGTTTCGCTTACCTTCCTCCGTTGATGCTTTTCCTTTCCATTGCTTTTTCATTCTCCCTCCATCTTCTCAGCCAATCACTGTCCGTTTGTCTTTCCTTCTTCTGTTTCTCTCTCTGTCGTTCCTCATCTCCGTCTTTATCTCTGACTGGTTTGGTTTTGGCAATGTATGCTTTTCCTTCTTAACCCTCTCCATCTGTTTCTCCTCTCTCTGGAATCTCCTTCCTTGATAGAATTGATTCTCTTATCAAAGACAAGAGACACATTCAGTGTTTCTGCCAGTAAACTGACTGACTGTATCATATGTGATATATCTATGGACCGTATTCTGTTTGAACCAAAACCAATATCAACAACAAGAACAAAACAATGTATTTGTGATGTAATGGTGCACCTATAGAATTAGAATGATCATTCACTTGTTATGATTCCACCCACAGCAGTTAAAAGGCATCCATTTGATCAATAATTTTCATGAAATGAGGCAGTTTCATGAACTTTATTAGATTTGTACTGTTTCCCTCTGGCAATCCAAACACTTTTAAATAAACCAATTAAAATGATGCCTACTCAGACTAATATTGCTCTGGGCCTACGAGATGTGACAGTAATTTCAACGTAGAGCATTCCAATAAATGCAAAACCTATCAACCCACACACAACTGTACCACATGTATCTTTGTTGATGTGGCATGTGTCGTCCTCTTTGTCTCTCACAGGTAGAGAATCCAGATCATTACAATTGCCAGACAAAGTATGCACATTGCTAGGTTTTTGAATGTGAGCATAAAATACATTGAAAGGCTATTAAACATAACGTTTGAACTGTTGACCATAACTCAGAGAATGCAAATATCTACAAAAACGAAACAGGCAGCACACAATTGTATTGTACGCACATGGTCCTCCCTAGCTCAGTTGGTAGAGCATGGTGCTTGCAACACCATAGGGAGTCCTGGGACCACCCATATAAAAAGAAATGATGCACGCAAGACTGTAAGTCACTTTGGATAAAAGCTTCGGCGAAAAGGCATATATTGTTGATATAATACACATTGTAATAGTACAGTATAAGTAGACTTTCACCCTGCACACACAGCGTTATACATCAATATGTTATTGAAAGAAGGCAGACAGGCCTCGTTCTGCAGCATTGGCAGTTCTGGTCCTCATCTCTTCATAGCCCTCTTTTCCCTTTTTTAAAATATTTCTTCTCTTTTCTAAACATATCTTTTTCAGCTCCTCTTTTACCCTGTCTGCCCTCCCACCCCCACCCCTCTCTATATTCTCCTCCTTGCACCCCTCTTTCCCCCTCCTTCTCTGCTGATCTACTTGTTGAGGTATTTGGCCACTGATTGGTAGGCCAGTAGGATCTCGGAGTCCTTGGGACAGGTGTATCGAAACTCGTCCTGCTGGTTGGCCTTGGTGAGGTAGCGGGTCAGACCAGTCAGAGCCACAGGGATCTCGAAGTCACGGTACTTCCTACACACCACCTGTGGGGGGCAAGAGGGAGGACACACACTAAACCACACTGAGCAACGTTTCATCTGTTTACTATTAGCACAGTGGTGCCAGTGGTACTTGTACTCATACAGACCAATAAAAGGCCATGTATATATTCCCATTGTTTGAACCATTGTTTGATCTTCAAGACTACCCATACTGTCCGTATTTGATCGCCACAGTGCCATGTTACCAAAGCGACACCCCTGAGTACACCTATAAATACCGCAAATAAACATTTTCATTTCCTGATCGAGATTGAGATGGTTACAACAGAGAGGAACAGAAGAACAGAAAGGACAATAGATGACAAAGGCGATGTGGTCTATGAGTTCCTGGAATGCTTGCTCTGATAACCTTGACTATGTTGAGCTTGGGAAGCAGGTTGCAGTCAGCTAGACTGAGGGAGTTCCCATCCAGATAGTGCCGTGAGTACTGGCGGGCGTCTGGGTTCTGGTCCAGCTCATGTGGAAGTGGCGTCAGGAGGTACTGATCCAACTTCATCAGGCTCCTCAGAAACTTCTTCTCCAGCACTGAAAAGGAGCAAAGCCCCATGAGAAGCTGGAACAAGGCTCATTGTATGACAGGACATACAGTTTCAATGACTCAGCGATTTCTAAACACGGAGGGGCTCTTACTATCATTGAGGCCAGGGTTAGGGTTCTTGATGTATGCAGAGAACTTGTGGAAGATGTCATCTCCAGCACCATTGGACTCCTTGTAGCGACAGCAGAGCTTGGGGTACCTGGAAAAGCATTGGCATTAGCTCTCAGCGTTCTGGATCAGTGAAACCAGTGGAAGATGCATTTGACCGCAAAGACGTTCATTCACCTGGAATAAACATTTATTTATTCATTTGCCGTGTGTGTGTGTGTGTGTGTGTGTGTGTGTGTGTGTGTGTGTGTGTGTGTGTGTGTGTGTGTGTGTGTGTGTGTGTGTGTGTGTGTGTGTGTGTGTGTGTGTGTGTGTGTGTGTGTGTGTGTGTGTGTGTGCGTGTGTGTGTGTGTGTGTGTGTGTGTGCGTGTGTGTGTGTGTGCGTGTTTCCGTGCATTTATGCCTGTTTATGTTCATCACACACTCACTGTGGAGGAGCCAGGGCCTCCTCTAGAAACTCCTCGATCTTGTTGGTGTCCGTGCGCACCTCCTCCCCGAAGATGAGGAACGGGGGCTGAGAACCCGGGGCCAGGTCCTTCAGCACCTCTGGAGCCCTGACAACCAGAGGACCAGATGAAACACATGAGGGAGAGAGTCACTCAACTGCACACTTCATCTATTACACACAATCCTCTAGTCGTTCTGTCATCATTAGCAGTTCATAAGTAGCGGCACATGACTTGTGAGGATGCATGTTTGGACAAGCACTTGGATTCAGGCGTGGCTTGGATGTAGGGAACGGTTGCTTTAGGTGTGTTGTGGAGAGTGTATGTGTGTGAGGGTGAATAGCCACATTACGTACCTCTTCATGTCCACTGTGGTGAGGGTGAAGTTGGCCCCCTTCAGCCAGAGGATCATAAAGAGTCGCTGACAGAAGGGACAGTTCCCCACGCTCTCCCCATCATCACTGGCCTGACGGGTGGAGGGGTATTCGAGAAGGACTTTTTCATATTGTAAGTACAGTGTCAAAGACGATTGATTGGTACACTATACCCCCTTGCGTAATTCCGCTGTAGTCAGGACACTAATGTAAAGTGTCACCGTTTTATTTATGCAGTACTTTTTACAACACTTCGCGAATCAAGATAATTGAGTCATTGGACTGTGAGGAAGTGAAGGCATTTTTAGCAGGATAAAGACAAGCAGAAAGCCTCCAAACTGGACAATCCTCTTTTTCAGTTTCTGTTCACCTGACCTGGCTTCAAAAAGAAAAACACACCTATGCTCTGTAACCGTACAGGATTTATGTAAACAACAAGCTTTTATGAAGAGGTTACATTGCTTCAGGGTCACTCCATATTGTTTCAATCACTTTCTGCACCCTTTTGATTTGAACAAAACCTTCCATACATACAGTACCAGTCAAAAGTTTGGACACACCTACTCATTCAAGGGTTTTTCTTGATCTTTACTATTTTCTACATTGTAGAATAATAGTGAAGACATCGAAACTATGAAATAACACACATGGAATCATGTAGTAACCAAAATAGTGTTAAACAAATCTAAATATATTTCATATTTTAGATTATTCAAAGTATTTGAGCTGTTCTTGCCATAATATGGACAAATAGGGCTATATTATGTATACCACCCCTACCTTATCACAACACAACTGATTGGCTTAAACGCATGAAGAAGGAAAGAAATTCAACAAAATAACTTTTAACAAGGCTTACCTGTTAATTGAAATGCATTCCAGGTGACTACCTCATGATGCTGGTTGAGAGAATGCCAAGAGTGTGCAAATCTGTCATCAAGGAAAAGGGTGGCAGCTTTGAAGAATCTCAAATATAAAATACATTTTGATTTGATTAACACTGTTTTGGTTACTACTTTATTCCGTATGTGTTATTTCATAGTTTTGATGTCTTCACTATTGTTCTACAATGTAGAAAATAGCAAAATGAAGAAAAACCCTTGAATGAGTAGGTGTGTCCAAACGTTTGACTGGTACTGTAAATGAACATGAAAATTGATGTTAAAGTTTCAAAAGGTATAATTTATGTTTACAAATATATTATAAAATAGTTTGACAACGCTGTTTTTGAGCTTCGCAATGATATCAAACTAAACCGTTTATATTTTTCTCAGGTGGGGCATGCTAAATGGGTCAACGTTCATCTATATCCTGAAAGTATAAATCCCTGCTGTATGCTGTCTCCCATTCCAAGATGATGGAACTAAAATGTACCCCTGTTGTTATACCAAAGTTCAAAATACAGTAATGCAGTCTCCATTGGAGGCAGGTTAGTATTCTAACTCTTACCTTGATGAAAAGTTCAATCTTGGGGACCTCCGCCATCTCTCTCAGTTCCTTCGAGCTTAGCAACTAGTTAATGTTGGTTCTCAGAGAAGCGGGAGCTGTCAGTGTCATCCCAATCCACACACACATGCATACACACACGGCTAAATCACCGTAGGTCACCGAAGGTCAGAGGATCCAAATGGTTCTCTTAGTGTTGATGGTCAGATTTGCTGTTATGATAAAAGATGGTCATCAACAACACTGGTTTGTTAGGGCCAATCCTCTATTCCTCCCTCTCTCCCTCTCTTTAGTACCTCTCTGTCGCCTCTCTGGTTCTGTGTCTCTCACCACACCCGCCACCTGTCTCTGAAGAAAACGCCCCCACCAGACCTACCAGTCAGACCAGTAAAGTGAGATCACCCCACCTATTCTCACTCTCCCACGGGCCTCCAAACAATGTAATGTCAGCGTGGCTCTCTTCCTCTCCCACCCCCTCTCCCCCACCTTCCTGCGTACCTTACCGAGCTATACATTTTGCAGTGTTTTTGGTGGACACATTAAGCCCACTTTCTCTCTTTGAGCGTCATTTATGACCGGCTGAAGTACTCGTCATTCATCTGAAAACTCTCAAAGATGACAAAGAGAGTTGAGTTAAGGGGAGAGAGACAGAGACAGAGGGAGAGAGAGAGAGAGCGAGAGAGAGAACGAAAGAGAGAGAGAGAGAGCGAGAGCGAAAGCGAGAGAGAAAGAAAGAGAGAGAGAGAGAGAGAGAGAGAGAGAGAGAGAGAGATTATACAGACCCACAAAGAATTTGAAAACACAGTGGCAGAATACCTGACCACTGTGACTGACCCAAAATTATGGAAATATTTGACTATGTACAGATTCGGTGAGCATAGCCTGGCTCTCAAGAGAAGACAGGCAATGTGCACACTGCCCACAAAATGAGGGGGAAACTAAGCTAAACTTCCTGCCAAATATATGACCTTATTAGAGACACATATTTCCCTCAGATTACACAGACCCACAAAGAATTCAAACACAAATCCAACTTTGATAAAATCCCACATCTATTAGAAGAATGTTGCCAGAGGGAATGACTGCCATTTAACGTGCTCTTAAACCAACTGTGCTATTTTGTTTGTTTTTTCATGTTGTTTGTAACTTATTTTTTAAACTTGTTTTGTACATAATGTTGCTGCTACCATCTCTTATGACTGAAAATAACTCCTGGACATCAGAACAGCGATTACTCACCTCGAACTAGACAAAGATTTTTACTTAAACGAGTTCGATGTGAAGGATGCTTTCTCTGGAACAGGCCCAAATCCCTGTCCTTTGCGTGAAGAAAAGATGGAGAAAAAGGGGGCGGAGTTCGGGATGCCTTCTGAGAATTCGTTGGCAAGTGAGTAAGCCTCTCAGTCCTATTAGCCGATGTACAATTATTGGATAACAAAATGGATGAGCTCCGATCAAGGATATCATACCAACGGGACATTCAATTAAATGTAATATCTTATGTTTCACCGAGTCGTGGCTGAACAACGACGGTCCTCCGGCAAGACTGTGTCTGTTTGTAAATAACAGCTGGTGTACGAAATCTAATATTAAGGAAGTATCAAGGTTTTGCTCGCCTGAGGTAGAGTATCTCATGATAAGCTGTAGACCACACTATTTACCAGGAGAGTTTTCATCTATATTTTTTGTAGCTGTCTATTCACTACCACAAACCCTATGCTGGCAGTAAGACGGCACTCAATGAACTGTATAAGGCAATAAGCAAACAGGAAAATGCTTATCCAGAGGCGGCGCTCCTAGTGGCCGTGGACTTTAATGCAGGGAAACGTAAATCCTTTTTACCTAATTTCTACCAGCATGTTTGATGTGCAACCAGAAGGAAAAAAAAACTCTAGACCACCTTTACTACACACACAGAGACAGGTACAAAGCACTCCCTCACCCTCCATTTGGCAAATCTGACCAAAACTCTATCCTCCTGATTCCTGCTTACAAGCAAAACTAAAGCAGGTAATATCAGTGACTCGCTCAATAAGGAAGTGGTCAGAGGACGCAGATGCTAAGCTACAGGACTGTTTTGCTAACACACACAGGAATATGTTCCTGGATTCTTCCGATGGCATTGAAGAGTACACCAAATCAGTCACTGGCTTCATCAATAAGTGCATCGATGACCATGCGGATTACAGGCAAATTCCGCACTGAGCTAGAAAATCCCGCTATGCCCTCCGACACACCATCAAACATGCAAAGCGTCAATACAGGACTAAGATTGTATCGTACTACAGCGGCTCCGACGCTTGTCGGATGTGGCAGGGCTTTAAAACTATTACAGACTACAGAAGGGGCGGCAGTGTAGCATAGTGGTTAGAGCATTGGACTAGTAACCGAAAGGTTGCAAGTTCAACTCCCCGAGCTGACAAGGTACAAAATCTGTCGTTCTGCCCCTGAACAGGCAGTTAACCCACTGTTCCTAGGCCGTCATTGACAATAAGAATTTGTTCTTAACTGACTTGCCTAGTAAAATAAAGGTAAAAAAAAAGGAAACACAGCTGCGAGCTGCCTAGTGACACGAGCCTACACCAGACGAACTAAATAACTTCTATGCTCACTTCAAGGCAAGCAACACTGAAGCGTGCATGAGAGCATCAGTTGTTCCAGATGACTGTGTGATCAAGCTCTCCATAGCCAATGTGAGTAAGACCTTTAAACACATCAACATTCACAAGGCCGCAGGGCCAGATGTATTACCAGGAAGTGTACTCCGAGCATGCGCTGACCAACTGACATTTTCAGCCTGTCCTGACCGAGTCTGTAATACCAACATGTTTCAAGCAGACCACCATAGTCCCTGTGCCCAAGAACACCATGGTAACATGCCTAAATGACTATCGCACCGTAGCACTCACGTCTGTAGCCATGAAGTGCTTTGAAAGGCTGGTCATGGCTCACATCAACACCATTATCCCAGAAACCCTAGACCCACTTCAATTTGCATACCGCCCCAACAGATCCACAGATGTTGCAATTTCTATTGCACTCCACACTGCCCTTTCTCACCTGGACAAAAGGAACACCTATGTGAGAATGCTATTCATTGACTACAGCTCAGCGTTCAACACCATAGTGCCCTCAAAGCTCATCACTAAGCTAAGGACTCTGGGATTAAAAACCTCCCTCTGCAAATGGATCCTGGACTTCCTGAAGGGCTGCCTGCAGGTGGTAAAGGTAGGTAGCAACACATCTGCCACGCTGATCATCAACACAGGTGCCACTCGGGGATGTGTGCTTAGTCCCCTCCTGTACTCCCTGTTCACCCATGACTGCATGGCCAAGCACGACTCCAACACCATCATTAAGTTTGCAGACGACACAACAGTGGTAGGCCTGATCACGGATAACAATGAGACAGCCTATAAGGAGGAGGTCAGAGACCTGGCAGTGCTGTGGCAGGATAACAACCTCTCCATCGTGATCAAGGCAAAAGAGATGATTGTGGACTTCAGAAAAAGGAGGATCAAGCCTGCCCCCATTCTCATCGACAGGGTTGTAGTGGAGCAGGCTGAGAGCTTCAAGTTCCTTCGCGTCCACATCACCAACAAACTATCATGGTCCAAACACACCACGACAATCATGAAGAGGGCATGACAATGCCTATTCCGCCTCAGGAAACTGAAAAGATTTGGCATGGGGTCATTAGATCCTCAAAAAGTTCTACAGCTGCACCGTCAAGATCATCCTGACTGGTTGCATCACCGCCTGGTATGGCATCTGCACGGCCTCTGACCGCAAGTCACTACAGAGTGGCCAAGCTTCCTGCCATCCAGGACCTCTATACCAGGCGGTGTTAGAGGAAGACCCAAAAATTTGCCAAGGACTCCAGCCATACATCGACTGTTCTTTCTGCTACCGCACGGCAGTGGTGAAAGGACTTAAGTAAACCCTTGTGTAGTCTTAACATTCTGTATACTCCCTTTGTCCTATGGGTAAAAAATGACCCGCCTTCACTACACCCCTAAAATATAAATACTTTACAGTACTACTTAAGTTGTTTTTTGGGGTATCTGTACTTTATTTAGATATTTTGACAACTATTACTTTTATTTGGCTACATTCGCAAAGTAAATAATGTTATTTTTACTCCAAGCATTTTCCCTGACACCCAAAAGTACTTGTTACATTTTAAATGTTTAGAAGAAGGAAAAAAAGTTGTCAAATTCACACACTTATCAAGAGAACATCCCTGGTCATCCCTACTTTCTCTGGTCTGGTGGACTCACTAAACACAAATGCTCCGTTTGTAAATTATGTCTGAGTATTGAAGGGTGCACTTGGCTATCCGTAAATAACATGTAAAATTGTGCCGTCTGGTTTGCTTTTAAATGATTCATACTTTTCATTTAACTTTTGATACTTCAGTATATTTGAGCAATTACATTTACTTTTGATACTTAACTATATTTAAAACCGAATACATTTAGACTTTTACTCAAGTAGTATTTTACTGGGTGACTTTTACTTTTACTTGAGTCCTTTTATATTAAGGTATCTACTTTTACTCAAGTATGTCAATTGGGTATTTTTTCCATCGCTGCTGCACGGTAAGCGGTACCGGAGCGCCAAGTCTAGTTCAAAAAATCTTCTTAACAGCTTCTACCCCCAAGCCATAAGACCCTTAAACAGCTATTCAAATGGCTACCCGGACTATTTGCATTGTCCCCAGCCCACCCCCCATTTTTATGCTGCTGCTACTCTCTGTTTATTATCTATGCATAGTCACTTTACCTCTACCTACATGTACTTATTACATCAATTACCTTGACTATCCGGTGCCCCCGCACATTGACCCTCTGTTCCCGGAACCCTCTGTATATAGCCTCGCTACTTTTTTTGATTGTTCCTCCTTAATTATTTGTTATATATATATATTTTTTCTCTCTCTTTTTTAAAATCTTAAAACTGCATTGTTAAGGGCTTGTAAGTCAGCATTTCACTGTAAGCTGTTGTATTTGGCACATGTGACAAATACATTTTGATTTGATTTTAAATACCACAGTGCGCCATCACATCAGCAACATTTGTGACCTGTTGCCACAAGAAAGGGCCAACCAATTGTAAATACAACCCATATTTATGTTTATTTTTCCCCCTTTTTTACTTTAACTATTAACACCTCTTTAAAACCCTGTATATAGACATAATATGACATTTGAAATGTCTTTATTCTTTTGTAACTTGTGTGAGTGTAATATTTACTGTTCACTTTTTATTGTTTATTGTTCACTTTTGTTTATTCATTTCACTTGCTTTGGCAATGTAAACAAATGTTTTCCATGCCAATAAAGCCTCTTGAATTGAAATTGAGAGAGAGAGAGAGAGAAAGAAAGAAAGAAAGAGAGAGAGAGAAAGAAAGAAAGAGTGAGTGGCAGACAAAGAAAGAAAGAGAGAGAGAGGCAGACAAAGAAAGAAAGAGAGAGGCAGACAAAGAAAGAAAGAGAGAGAGAGGCAGACAAAGAAAGAGAGAGAGAGGCAGACAAAGAAAGAAAGAGAGAGAGAGGCAGACAAAGAAAGAAAGAAAGAGAGAGGCAGACAAAGAAAGAAAGAGAGAGAGGCAGACAAAGAAAGAAAGAGAGAGAGGCAGACAAAGAAAGAAAGAGAGAGGCAGACAAAGAAAGAAAGAGAGAAAGAAAGAGAGAGAGAGAGAGAGAGGTAGACAAAGAAAGAAAGAGAGAGGTGCAGACAAAGAAAGAAAGAGAGAGAGAGGCAGACAAAGAAAGAAAGAGAGAGAGAGGTAGACAAAGAAAGAAAGAGAGAGAGGCAGACAAAGAAAGAAAGAGAGAGAAAGAAAGAGAGAGAGATATGAGTGAATGGGTGTGGTGGGTTTAACACTGATATACACTGATATAACACCGATAGACTTCACACTGTGGAATCTGGTGTGCGTACTCATAACTGCATTACTTTCATCAGAAAGGAAGTTGATCAGCTTACAAGAAATTGGAGGAAAACAATGTAAATGAATAGAGCTAGATGACTATAAGTGTCTGTGTAGTTCATGATGGACATGAGCCACAGGTGTTTTAGAATGCCACGTGAATCTGAAAACCCACTATGTGTCTTTTGGTTGTAAATAATAAAATCTCTGTGTGAAAAGAGCCTTGTTTTCTCTCTTCTCTTCTGTCTGCCAAGAAACAGTGTGTTGAAAGCCACTTGTGGATTGACTTCATAGACACACCTCGTTCTACAACAAAAGCAAACATCTGGGTAGAGGAATTGAATAGTTTAGAAATCTTCAGCGACCAAGTCACTTATTGAAGATGTGACGTTGGTTTAAAACAGGGGAGGCTGGTGGGAGGAGCTATAGGAGGAAGGGCTCATTGTAATGACTGGAATGGAATAAATTGAGTGGTGTCAAACACATCAAACAAATTGAAAGCACATGTTTGACTCAGTTCCATTTATTCCATCACAGCCATTACAATGAGCTTGTCCTCCTATAGCTCCTCCCACCAGCCTCCTCTGGTTCAACCAGTGATTCCTGAACAAGGTTCCATTAAGTATAGAGAGAGGACAGGACAGTGCATAAAAACAAGTTCAAGAGTAGTTAACCAACCCGGAGTCAAAGCGTGTATGCTAATGGAAACATAGTGTGTCTAGGGCTGTGGACAGTGCAGTTGTTATCAAGTTAAATATAAACATATCCTCTGGCAAGAGAGGGGGTATCTGGGGAGAGATGGCTTGGCACCTGCTCGTATGTAGCTGGAAAGTCATGGCTTAAGGTGAATGGACTGTGTGAAGGACCATACTTCCCCCACAACAGCCATCAGTGACAGGCAGTGACTGAGCAGTAACCAGACCAGAGAGCCAGACAACAACCAGAGGGTGAGGACTACTGGACCACTACACCGGAACACTGAGTGCCACTGAAACAATGATTGTGGGCCCATTATTTTGAGAGTACATGTCATCGACAGTCTTTTCAGTTGCAACTGTCTTCACAAGTGCCTGGGCCCCTCTTGGTTTCCTGATTTCTCAGAAGAGTTTAGAGAAGTGGAACACATAAAGTGGTTTTAGTTCTGTTACAATACATGATTGTATTGGGGAATCAGACTAAGATAGATGGTTAGTTTCCTCCCTCTCTGACATTTCCGCTTACCGAACAACACATAACAATTCAACGTCTAGTCCACAATTGTTCAATATAACGTCATTGAAACTTTGATTCGACCAGTGCGTGCCCAGTGGGTAGCTTGATCTCTTTTCATCTGATAATTTGCTGAACCTATTTTATCATACAACATGACTCTAAAAAGGCTGGCTATAAACTTTTACATGTGAAACTTTTATCCAAAAGGGCTGCTGTATCTGAATACGTTCTCCCTTACTTATAAGTTATGTTTTAAAGGGGCAAATCCCGGGGTTAATCATTATACACAACGAAATACAGACTCTGCAAACCTATTTGTCTTCATTATCACTATAGCCACAGCAGAGTCTGGCAAACATACCATTCGACTGAGAGAAAAAGCAGGGAAGGACAGAAAATGAGAAGAGAGAGAGAGAGAGCGAGAGAGCGAAGCGAGAAAGACAGAAAGAGAGAGAGCGAGAGCGAGAAAGAGCACATAGTGCTGCAGTGCCCACAGACCACACATCCTGATACAGTTGTCTTTCAATCATAACCCAGAGCAGCACAACTTTTTCACCTCTGCTTTTGGTTGACACTCTCTGAGCAGGGTCCCCATCAAGGCCTCAGCAAGAAGAGACAAGACTGGGACTCCACATCTACTGACCCACAGCCCACCTCCCCAGGTTAGTGGGTAGAGATGGACAGGACAGCGCTGTCAATGGCATGTTAGAAAAGGAGTTTTTGGTGTTTTATTCTTTCTTTCACTCTGTATTGCATATATTGTACAATGATTCGAATCCACTGGTAAAATATGAATCTTAGTTGTGAAGTTGTCTCTCTTTTTCTGCCACTATTCCAGTTTCTCTTATGTGTGGGGCTTGTGGTTGAATCTACACAAACGGCTTGTCATAGGTTGCATGTGTGGTAACTCGAATGTTTCACACTAACCGTCAGGGACAGATAGGGCAGATAGGGCTATACCTGTGCAGAGCATATGCCCCTTTGCCTTTCCAGTTTGCCTTTCCGGTCTCCAATGTGACCTTTAGGGTGGTGGTATAATTTCCACCAAAATGATTTTGTCATTGTTGTTCAGAACCCACCCGTCGTCAAATTCGCCACCTCACCCCAGTCCATTGGTTGCGCGAGTTAATCTGCCCTGTATGGAGATCACACGCGCCCGATTGCGCCTCTCAGCGCGCGCCCGGTACCCAAACCTGCATGCAGGTCCGGTGCCAGAACAAATCAGTTGGATGGGCATTTGATTTCTTCTTATAGGCGGGACGTTTTAATAAAGTTTGGGGAAGTGTACAATTTATCCTACGACTTCTACCTATCTGCGTGCTAGTTGTGATCATTTTTTCGTGGAACCGTTTAATTTCAATAATAACGTTTTCATTTCTAAAAAAGTATTGTCATCATACAAATATGAATAAAAACAAAACATATAAAAGTTACAATTCAACTAATGCTCGAGCACCAGCCTTGCCATATGGACACATTGATAGCCTACACCATGATCCATTGGCAGCTAACGCAATTAGCGCATGGAACTCAGAGATAGCCTATAGACCAATGCAGCAGTAGGTCTATAACTTCCATTGTCAACTAAGTAAAATATCCTGATGAAAATTCAGGTTATTTCACTATTGCTAGTGAAGTGCAACATTGCATGAACTCGGCAGGTTGTCGTGCTCAGGCGCGTGCGCACTCAATGTTATTAATACAGAGAATGCGCACATTCTCGTTGCTCACATGCCGCAGTCCAAACAAAAGACATGGGGAAAAAATATAAAACTCTTAAATTATGGTTAAGGAAAAAAAAATGTGTTTCTCACGAATGTAGCAGGTTGTGAACTCTGCAAACATGGGTTGCACTCAGAGAATGAGAACAGTAAATGACTGTAATACATGCATAAACAGAAATGAATGCAACCAAATGAGGGTGATTAATGGTACATTTACTATGCCTACTGGTTCCACACACTTCCGGTAAAAAGTTTCAGAAGACCTACTCATACAAGGGTTTTCTTTTTTTTAAAGTATTTTCTTCATTACAGAATAATATTTAAGACAACAACAAAAAAACGATGAAATAACACATAGGAATGATTTTCCAACAGTCCACATATGCTGAGAACTTGTTGGTTGCTTTTCCTTCACTATACAGTCCGACTCATCCGAAACTCATCTCATCAAAGCCATCTCAATTGGGTTGAGGTCGGGTGATTGTGGAGGCCAGGTCATCTGATGCAGCATTCCATCACTCTCCTTCTTGGTCAAAGAGCCCTTACACAGTCTGGAGGTGTTTTCGATCACTGTCCTGTTGAAAAACAAATGATAATGGGACTAAGCCCAAACCAGATGGGATGGCGTATTGCTGCAGAATGCTATGGTAGCCATGCTGGTTATGGGTGCCTTGAATTCTAAATAAATCACAGTGTTGCCAGCAAAGTACCCCCAAACCATAACACCTCCACCTCCACGCTTTACGGTGGAACATACACATCTGGAGATCATCCGTTCACAAAGATATGGCGGTTGGGAGCAAAAATGTCAAATTTGGACTCTAGACCAAAGGACACATTTCCACCAGTCTAATGTCCGTTGCTCATGTTTCTTGGCCCAGTAATTCGACCATGAAGGCCTGATTCACAGTCTTGATGTTGAGATGTGTCTGTTACTTGAACTCTCTGGAGCATTTATTTGGGCTGCAATTTTTGAGGCTGGTAACTTTTAATGAACTTATCCTCTGCAGCAGAGGTAACTCTTGGTCTTCCATTCCTGTGGCGGTCCTCATGAGAGCCAGTTTCATCATAGCACTTGATGTTTTTTGAGACTGCACTTGAAGAAACTTTTTAAAGTTCTTGAAATGTTCCATATTGACTGACCTTCATGTCTTAAAGTAATGAAGGATTGTAATTTCTCTTTGCTTATTTGAGCTGTTCTTGCCATAATATGGACTTGGTCTTTTTCCACAAATTAACTTTTAACAAGGAACACCTGTTAATTGAAATGTATTCCAGGTGACTACCTCATGAAGCTGGTTGAGAGAATGCCAAGAGTGTGCAAAGCTGTTATCAATTCAAATGGTGGCAGCTTTGAAGAATCTATTTCTTTAACACTTTTTTGGTTACTACATGTTTCCACATGTGTTATTTCATAGTTTTGATGTCTTCACTATTATTCTACAATGTAGAAAAGAGCACAAATAAAGAAAAACCCTAACATGAGTAGGTGTTCTAAAATGCTTGACCGGTGGTGTATGGAATAGAGATGCATGTTTTTGTTAAACAATCAAAGGGCAAACAATTCACACAATGGATGTACAAGAATTGCTGGGAGACAGCGAAGCACGGAGAGCTGAGTATTCTGGAGAGAGATGCCCATATCTTCGCCACACGCCCCTCCCCTTCTTCTAGCCTCAACATTTTAAATTATACTCAAGACACATTATCTTCACAGGTTTGAGATGCTTTTCACTGACAGCCTCAGCTCAATAATCGACTAGGCCTATCACTCTACCCGAACTTCCCAAATGGGTATAAGATCATCATAATCGGCTAGGCCTATCACTCTGCCCGAACTTCCCAGATGGGTATAAGATCATCATAATCGACTAGGCCTATCACTCTGCCCGAACTTCCCAAATGGGTTTAAGATCATCATAATCGGCTAGGCCTATCACTCTGCCCGAACTTCCCAGATGGGTTTAAGATCATCATAATCGACTAGGCCTATCACTCTACCCGAACTTCCCAGATGGGTTTAAGATCATCATAATCGGCTAAGTCAAGCTCTCTGGTACAGTATTTTGAATTGTTTTCATTTAGACAGGAGTAATTTGTTTATTTTGGCAAAACATCAATCAACATCTGAACAGTGCACTCGCCCAACTTTCCTTTCTGATTGGCAAGTGGCGTGATACCAAAGATCTGTATACAATGACCTGATACACACGTCTCCTCCCTAACAATGCCAGTCATTGTCACAAAGACAGGAATGAAGACGACAAGCCAAGGTCCACATATTACGCCCATAGAAACGTATTGGACTTATTCAGGACAGATTTTGTCCTGAATAATAAGTCGCTAGCTACTTAGTTTCAACATCAACAGCAAAGCACTTGATTTAGCCAACATAATCATCCTCTATATTTGGTCTGGTTGCCTGACGCTCGGCAGAGAGAGGCAGAAAGACACAGAGAGGTAAATCACAGTCAGTAGAAGAAATCAAGCCAGCTAACTAGCAGATTTACATCAATCATCAATATCAATGACGAGCCGATTGCCCTCTTTCCTCATTTGTTTTTTCACTTTGAGCAACTGCACCTGAGAGACCTGTGCATGGCCCTGCTAAACCCTAACCGAACCTAATCATAACACCAAATGCATGGTCATTATTGGTCAACTGCACCTGAAAGACCTGTGCATGGCCCTGCTAAACCCTAACCTAATCATAACACCAAATGCATGGTCATTATTGGTCATTGTCAGTCAATAATGTAAATTAACAGATGCTGTATATTTGGGCGACTGAGTCATCGTGTACTAAACGTGAGTAATGATGATTATAATCCATTGTCAATAGCAGGTCTAGTCATACTCATCATCCATTGAGTCATTGACACACAAGAAGGCACAAACAAAACAGTTCAGATGTTTATCAAACATTCCTAATGTTTATCAAACGTTCCTAAACGTTCCTAATGTTTATCAAACGTTCCCAATGTTAATCAAACGTTCCTAATGTTTATCAAACGTTCTTAAACGTTCCTAATGCTTATCAAACGTTCCTAAATGTTCCTAATGTTTATCAAACGTTCCTAATGTTTATCAAACGCATCTGTTGAATTACATCCCCGTCCTTGATCTGTGGTCTCGCCAACTCCATTGCTCTCATTAAACCAACTATTGAGCTCAATGTACTATGATAGCAGTGTAATCACTTCCTGTCTCCCTCTGGCCCTGAACACACCCAGTGTGTTTATCACAGGAAGGCAGTGTGACAAAAGTGACATCGGGACAACCACAGACTTGGGAGGGATAAACAACCACAATACAGGAAGCAAAATGTAACACGCAACACAAGCAAAAGAAACTCAATCGCCAACTGATCACTCCCATCTTTGACAAAGACTACTCCCAACATGAAAATTGAGGCAGTAGAGATAGTGACAAATTAGAAAAAAGTGCATCAAGCTGCTACATGGAGATACATACATAGCTAGAGTCATTCAGCCTTTTATAACTTCCAAATCAACCACTCCCTGTATGTCTAATAATACCATGGGATGGGATGGCAGGAGGTGACACAATACAATGAGAACAAAATGGTTTATTTTGCAAGCAGATAAAGGACCAAGCAATGATGTTCTGACAGTATGACTAGTGATAAGGTCAGTAAGTGGGTTACTGTGTACAGTTGAACTAAATCCCGTGTTCTCTGTTCATTACCCAACAGTGAAAGAACCCTGCTGACCAACATGGGTTCAGTTCTACCACGGGGATCCCCCTCATTCTGCTTCAGGCTCTTCTTCTTCAGCACCTGCCTGGTGCCTCTCCTGTACTTTCTGAGTATGTATGGGTGGGGTCTAAACTCCGAGAGACGCCACATTGTCACCGGGAACCTCACCATCCTCCTGTGGCATTGGCCCTTCGGCCCATCCTACAGCCTGGAGGGAGACGTGTGCTGGGACAGGTACCGTATCCCTGGCTGCCGCCTGGTGGACCAGCGCTCCCTCTACCCTAGCGCTGACCTGGTGGTCTTCCACCACAGAGAGCTGATGACGGGCCAGGAGCGTCTGCCCTTACACCTCCCCCGGGCGAGGCACCAGACGTGGGTCTGGCTCTCCCTGGAGTCCCCTGACAACAATGGAGACCTGAAGCCCTTCAATAACGTGTTCAATTGGACCATGTCCTACCGCCGTGATGCCGATTTCACCATACCATATGGAAAGCTGGTGGCGAAGGACAGAGATACGGGTAATTATAGCAGCACACAGGGCTACATTCCTAAAAATAAGTCCCACCTGGCCTGCTGGGTGGTTAGTCACTACAACCCCCAGCAAAAGAGGAGCTTGGTGTACAATAGCCTAAGGAAAAGCATCAAAGTGGAGGTGTATGGGCAATTGGAAGGGAGAGTACTGGCCCCCAGCAACTTGCTGCCCACCATCTCACGCTGCTACTTCTACCTGGCCTTTGAGAACTCCATCTCCAAGGATTACATCACAGAGAAGCTCTGGCGGAACGCTTACCAGGCAGGGGCGGTGCCTGTGGTTCTCGGTCCGCCTCCAGATGACTACAAGGCTGTGGCCCCCCCCAACTCCTTCATCCACATTGAGGACTTTCCATCCACTACAGAGCTGGGGAACTCTCTCAGCCAGCTAATACTGGATAAGGAGAGATATGCTGGGTACTTTGCATGGCGCCACAGCCATCAAGTGAAAGTGTACACAGACTGGAGGGAGAGGCTTTGTAGCATCTGCTCCCAGCATCACATCCTGCCTGCTCAGAAGGTGTACCGCGACCTGGAGGCCTGGGTCAGGTGGGGACATGAAGTCCACTGACAGAGCCTCAAAGGCTTTCTGCATACCCAAATGAGCTCCGACTCCAGTGCACTACTTTTGAACAGGGTCCATAAGTACACCACCTTGTAAAAACGCACAGCTTCAAGAGTGTTAGTCATCAAGAACCAGTGCATTTCACATACACGGACGTGTGTCAATGAGTCAGTAAAGTACACATTGAGAAACAGGGCTTTCCTGTGTTATAGTTTCACCCTCTGCCAATAACTAGTGTTCCCATTTTCCTTCCCCACACGCAGCAAAATAACTTGAGAAGTGGCTCTATGAACATTTTAATTGATATCACAGTAAGATGTGTAAAAACAGCAGAATTTAAGTAATATGTTACAGTACCAATGCAGAAGGAACAGGAGATATACCAAGCCAAACATTTAACGACACTTATTTATAATGTGTGGATATGACATTGACAAGACTTATTGCAAGGCGTTCACTATAAAGCATTAGAACACCCACAAGGTAAAAACCTTAACTGTGAGAACAAAATGTAAAATTTTCAACTTGGAATAAATTGTAACTACACAGGAGTTTGGAATGGAAAATGTACAGGTAACATCTTCAGGTTTCCCCAGAGAATTAGCCAGTTTCAATAAATTATCAAATATGCTTTCAATTATAAACATGGGATTGTGTAAAAACATGTCACAAGAGAGCAGAGTCACAAGAGGAAATCACTTTAAATACATATGAAGGCACGAGATTTTGACTTGGCCATTTTAGAAAGGCCCGAGCAAAGCAACTATTATAGGATTGAGGAAGTCAGTGACAAACAATTTAGGTCACTGACAATCACGTTAACAAGAAAAAAAAAGGTTGAGAGGCAGTACTCAATGCCCCACGACAGACATCCTACCGTTTGTCCCTTTGGTGCAACGTGAACTACGGTTCCAGTTTCAAAATAATAAAATCACGTCAGTTAATGTGCAACAGATGAAAAATACATTCATGGGTAACAAAACATACCAGAATTCTTAGCAACACAAGTACACTGTATTTGATACTTCCACTAATGAATGTCCTCCTGAGAAAGACAAAAGAATACTTAGAAACTCTAGATAAGAAAACTGTCACCTGAAAATAGCTCACCGCTGGAGGATAACACAGAACAAAGACGTTCAAGATAAAGAAACAAAATATATATAAAAAAAAATCAGACTCAACAACAGCAAAACTTTGTGCAAAGCCATCTCATACCGGATTCAGAGCCAATGGTTAACCCCTCCCCATCCCTTTAGTCATGATGCTGGCTGGGGCGTCAACAGTCGTGCAGATGACTTGTAGCTGAACTGGGTGGGAGGCAAGGCACAACCGATGAACAGGCAACATGAAGCAGAGAGACAAAAGGCAGAGAGACACCGGGAAGCTCCAGCGTTGAGCCATTTATTTACTGGCCAACAAGCCGCCACTCACCTGACTTTCTCTCTGTGGTCCAGGGGGACTAGGGTGTGGTAGAACTGCATATGAGGACACCCGCCTGGGTTGGTGGGGGCTGGAGGACTAAAGAGGTAGGCATGTTGGGTGGGGAAGGGAAGAGGTGGCCACATGGCCCGGGCTGGTTTGGAGAACTGGAACCTGTTTAGCTTGTCAGGTGACCCACCAGTCCAGGGTGCAGGGCCTGCTTAAAGACATCTGGCCTCTGGAGGGGGGGCATGTAGAAGGTGGGGCCCCCAGGGTGGCCAGAGAGAGAGTACCCCTGCCCGGGGAGGGGGGAGTGAGCCATGTGCGGGGGAGGGGGGCTCTGCTCATAGTACTGTCCTTCACACTCCTCATCGAAGGGGAGGGCCAGGCGCTTCCCCTTCTGTCTGCGGTTACAGAACCACACACGTACCACCTGCCAAAAACAACAAGTCACAAGCTTACCAAACAGCATCTCCACACCTCTTATTAGAAATACAGAACCTGACAGGGTCAGAAGTTAACAGCATTAAGATTCAAACCATGGCAACACAAGCAAGAAGGCATTTGCCATAAATGCATTTAGGCACCCTGTCATGTAAGAGGAACTTAAAATCCATATAGGGTTGAGGAAGTATAAGGCAGTAAGTGATGGCCAGCTGTATGGGACTCACATCTCTCTCCAGACACAGGTCATCAGCAATGTGTGTGATCTCCTGGGTGTTCGGTTTGGGACACTTGACAAAGTAGGACTCCAGAGCAGTGCGCACCGACCCCTCCAGACTGGTCCTCCGCTTCCTCTTCCTGGTGTCCACAAATACCCGCTCGATCTTGTACATCTGGGGACAAATATGAACTTATATTTAGACCGGGACATTGCAGTGTGCTTTGGTCCATTCCAGAGCTGATAATACTATGGTTCCACTCAACCCCCCCTTGCCTATTTAGCTTCTGCGCTATTTAACAGTGAACATTGTCTAATAAATATTACCTTGGTTGCACGTGGCATCTATCCTCAAGATGGCATCCTACACTCCACAAACCTGAACTACAACCAACATACTCACATCCTGGGGGTTGTCCGAGGTCTCAGCCTCATTCAACCATCTCCGAAGCAGGGGCTTCAGCTTGCACATGTTCTTGAAGCTAAGCTGGAGCGCTTCAAAGCGGCAAATTGTAGTCTGGCTGAACATCTTGCCTAAACAGAGAACAAGTTGTCATCAGTGGTTGACGTCACTGCAACTACAGTAGTTGCAGTGAAGGAAATTAATATTGCCTCAACGCATTTGAGGAAACTAGTCTACAATTTAATGAGACACTCAGCAAATTCAGAGGGCAAAGAATTGCATTCACCGCATCAATAGAACAGAAGGGATGTATGTATGGATAGTATTCAACACAGCAGGAAAACTCACCATAAAGGTTGCCTAGGGCCAGGCCTACATCTGCCTGTGTGAAACCCAGAGTTATACGCTTGTGTTTAAGCTCCTTGGCAAACTGTTCCAGCTCCTCAGTTGAAAGATTCTCCTGTTAGAGGGAAATTTACTAACGACATGAGGAAAACATTACACAACAACGCTCTCTTTGAATGAAATGATAACTTGTAGGATACACACATTATAGTACAATGACTATAAGATAACAGTACATTGAGGACCGTTTGACTCGCCTCTTCCTCCGAGTCACTGCACCCGCCGCTGGAGGAACTACTGCTCCGGGTAGAGGTTTGCGCCTGGGGCGCTTGGGCAGTTTGGCTTGCATTCCCGTTGAAGAACGTGACCCCGGGTAACCCATTACTGGGGGGTGAGGGCGAGAGAGATGGGGACGATGAAGACGATGTTGAGGGTATGGAGTTGAGGTTTTGAGTAGTGGTATTCGCAGCCGGTATGTGGGGAAAGCCGGGCCAAAACGACGAGTTCCATGGAGTCGAGTAGTAAACCCCGTGAGCTACAGCAGACGATGGTGGAGTTGGATAATGTTGAATCTTTTGCCCATACTCGTCATTGACATCCTTCTCAAGCTTTATTTCGGACATCTTGACTTGTTCCCTGGTGTCGGTGTTATGTTGGCTCAGGTTTGTGGGGTGGGCAGCCGCTGCGACCCCTGCTACTTGCCCGGTGTACTCCGGAGCGGCGATGGGACACCAGTGTTTGGGTTGGCAAAAGTCACCGGCTTGCAAGTCGGAGGCCCTATAGTCACCAGTGCCCGGTGGGAATGGCAAAAAGGTTTGATTGGTTGTTGGAGGCATCCCATTATATGCGGCCTTGTTGAAGAGAAGACTATGGTGTTGCAGAACGCCGTGTGGGATCTGGAGCGACGCGCCTCCAAACCCCTCTTGACTCAAGGCCTGGGCGTACATGGCCCGGCTGAAGTCATCAGGCCGGCTGTTGCACTCGGAAGTAGTGCTCTGGGGTCGCTCCGACATTCTCCTTGGTTTGATCGCCTTCGTAAAAGATCAGGTGATATTCAATAACGCTTGCCGTTTCGAATAAACCTTTTCAGAAACGCAAGCAGTTTGGTGCCTATGTGCGAGATACCCATCAACTGTAGTCCATTGAATTTCGAGTTCACCACCACCTTGCTTCGCCTTCAAACTCAAACGCCCGTCTCACAACAAACACTCCAGCTCCACAGGTTTCATCTGGCGCTGGAGATTACGATGTTAATTGCCTCGCCTCCCATTGGCCGCGAGAGACAATCAAGCACAGCTGACGGTCATTTTGTGAATGAACTTGATTTTTTTTTTTCATTCACGGTGTTAAAACAGTGGGCGTGCTTTCCCATTCGAAACTTTGGAGAATCTTTTATTTCTTTTTTAAACGACTAAATATAGACTGTTCCTCTTCCTGGGATAAAATGTAAATAATGCAAGCGGGGGTATGCAAAACTCCTGTAAGCAATTAAAGGAAATTATATTGGAAAAGTTAGGCTATATGTAGTTCACGGATTCAATGTTGATCCATTTAGTATGTTTACATTACTAATCAGTAGGATATTCAGTGACTGTAGCTAAAGTATCTGATATGCATGGAGCATTGTGTGGACTTTGTTTAAATACTTTACCTTAACGAGCTTTCCTTGGTATACATGCAACCAGATGCATTTAAACAGCAGAATTCAAGATTTGGACTATTACTCATTAGAAAGAATGTATAGGTCAAATTGTGATCAAATCAACAATCGCGTTTAATTCAACAACGTCTCGGGAACCTTGCTGTTCCTGCTCAATTTTCATGTTCACTCACTGTATATCTATTTTATATTAGAATATCAAGCAATATAGAAAATATTAGTAGGCCCATGTGCACTTTTATTAGCCTATAACCTTAAAAATAAAATGTTATTTGTCACATGTTTCGCAAACAACAGGCGTAGACTAACAGTGAAATGCTTATTTACGGGCATTCCCCAACAACGCAGAGAGAAAAACAAAATAGAACAATTATAACAGGAATATATACACAATGAGTAACGATGACGAGCCAACGGGATGATAAACAGTAACAGCAGCGTAAGTGATGAGTTATTGCAAAAAGGGTCAACGCAGATAGTCCGGGTAGCTTATTAGCTATTGGTTAACTATTTTACTTGTCTAAAAGAGGAATCCCATTCGATCAAAATCTCAAAATAGCATAGGCCTATCTATTTTCACCTGTTCTTTTTTTTTACATGGCTCTGAAATAAAATGTCAATAAAATTGTTGAAGGAGAATATATATATATATATTTTTTTTTTTAATTGGAAATTATAACTGACTCTAAACGCATTTTCTTTGAGCTTCAGGCTTCTACACACAACATACTGGGCTTATGTGACCCTCGTGCGTTATATGTCTATCTTTGATATAGGCCGAGTGAAGTTAACTGCTAAATCATTTGATTCATGTTTTGTCTAATTTTACAATATCTGGACCATCCTTTTGGCTGAGAGACAAGGCCTATAATGTGGCGGCGCAATTACATGGATATCTGAGATAAACTGTGTGTGTGTGTGTGTGGTGGGGGGGGGGGTCAGTGAGTCTTTCAATTAGAAGCAGTCTAACGACATTTCAAAGTAGATAATTAACTCTAAACGAATGATTCACATAATGGTTGAACTTCGCCCAAGACTGACAACTTTACGCACAATTTACACACACAAGCTAAATTTTGCCCACAGAAAATCAAGACAACGCAGAGGATATTCATAAAATAACTAAAAGCGTCCAGGTGAACTTATACTATAGCCTTGATTGGTGTATTGAAAATAGTGGAGAGCCATCGCACCGATATAGATGCGCTCCCCCAGAGCGAATCGTTGGTACAGATTGTGGCAGGAAGACGCACCACGGGAAGGAGTGGGGGTGTCATTGTGCGACTTGGCCCGGAGGCACCCCGCGGCTTTCAGACCCGGAGTAGCGATGGCGCGACCATTAACTTCTTTACAGACACGAACAATAAGTCGCAGCCCTTTGATTCCGCCCCACACACACCCACCCCCTACCCTGAAACAAACACTCCCCAAGGTTTCACTCAAGCCACAGTCCAGAGAGTGACGTATTTGATGGGGTGGGTGGTTGATGTGACACGGGAGTTATGCCAGTTATGACATAGCATGTATTATCATCGTTTTTGTTTCGATTTCTAAACCACCACCCCACTCAATACTCCCGGACGAGTGTGTTCCTTCTCTATCCACCTACAAACACACTGACCCGGCAGATTGAACCAGGAGAGCGGTGCTCTCTCGTTCTCCCCATCTCGCCCTATTACACAGCCAGGGAGAGGGGACCTTGGAGGCAACAGGAGCCAGTGAAAGGCTTAAAAGACATCAACCTCCAGATAATGGCATTGTCCTGTGCCATGGACTTGGGAGGGAATTGTCATGCTAAACGTTGACACTTAGGGAGAAAGTGGGATGGGGTAAGAGGTACAGTGAGGGGGAGGGAGGGTGTTCAGGGATGAGCCACAAGTCAAAGCTGTAAAGATGGTTAATGGTACTGTACATGGCAACACTCAGAGAGACAACTCAGACATATCGAGTCTGTCTAGCACCAGGTCCAAATAAGCTCCCTGTACTACAGTGTATTCTAAATGCATTATCAGCCATGAGGAGGTGTGAGGGAGAGTCACACATATCTGTGTGTGTAAACAATGTAGTTCAGACACACAGTCACCACTCACCAATGACCCACCCAGGGGGACTGAGAGACATAGGAGCATAGTGGTACAGCCTGGTTTCAACCATTTAAACCAATATGCTTTAAGTTCATTGTCATAATACTTTAGTTTGTCTTGAACATTTGTTATTGTCGCCTTCATCCCCTTCTGACTCCATCAGAGATTTTATACATTTTTTATCAGTTAGCAGACAGTCTTATTTAGAGCAACTAGGATTAAATGCCTTGCTCAAGGACACATTGATAGATTTTTCACCTTGGGGAATCAAACCAACGACCTTTCAGTTAACCGCTAGGCTACCTGCCACCCCATACAGATTGGCTTGCCCAGAAACACTTGTTTATTTGTCCTGGGTGTCTGAGAGGCCACTGTGCACCAGGCCATCACAGGGTGTATGGGTACTGTATATACACATAACTTCTCATTCAGGCCAGGAGTTTTTCCTGACCAGGAATAACCCTTAGTTATAGCCTATAGACAACAACTAGGCCTTGGAGTTTTCCTGAGCCTTCTCCCTATAGCAGCCATAGTAAACCCCCAGTTTTACTCCACAGTCTCCCCACCTCCCCCCTGCCGCCTACCTTCCCCCACAAACAAGACTGATGGCTTTTTGATTTTCTCCCTAACGGCCCTGCCTTTGACACCCACCACCATCCCTCCACCCATAGCAAACTTTCAGCAGTGGACCAATAGCTGCCTCCGTACCACCGTCCACGAGGACAATGGGCTTTTAACGGCCCTCGGAAGGCAGCCCTCCATCCCCTCCCCACCCCACACACACACACACACACACACACACACACACACACACACAGGTTGAGGGGCAGACGGTTGTCCACCAAAGAGAATTGAGGAGTGTCATAGAAGGTGTGATAAAACAATGGTGATGAAATATGAGAAATAGGGAAACTGCTTTTTATTGGGCGTGGTGTGAGATCTTATACAGTACATAAATAGTCTAACAGAGTTGGGATGACCGATTCATCCCGCCATGGGGACGCTCAGTTGTCTGATCCCCAGCTCCCTACCCCAGCCCCTCCTTCTCCAGCCGTCCTCCTCTTCATCCTATTTACAATCCTATATTCAATCCCACACAGCTTAATTTTGCCTTTTTTGTGCGGAGTCCATTTCAGTCCTTTAAAGAGCAACATACCTGAGAGATAAATTCATCTACAATACTACTATATCACTGACCTCAACCCAGAGTCTCTCAGAGCGTTTACACTCACTGACACCCCTATCGGATAACAGCAAAATCAGTCGACTTGAACAGAGCAATACTCAATCATGAGGCGTCGAAGCCAAAGAAACTGCACAATATTAAGACACGCTATAAATGGAAGGAAAGTATGTGGAAACCTACCAAAAAATGATTAGGGAACAACAAACTCAGTCCCTTTTAGACAACATTTTGGACAAAACATTTCACTGGAATAGTGAAAGTGTAAACTTGGCAGTAGAAAACCTGAACAGTATATTTGACCTTTCAGCATCAAATCAAAAGATTTCAAGCAGACAACCTAATAAAATTAAAAACAATGACAAATGGCTTGATGAAGAATGCAAAAACCTAAGAAAGAAATAGAGAAACCTATCCGACCAAAAACATAGAGACCTACGCCTTCACTATGGTGAATCACTAAAACAAAACAGAAATACAGAAAAAGAGGGAACCACACGTCAGAAATCAGCTCAATGTAATTGTAGAATCCATATAATCTAACCACTTCTGGGAAAATTGGAACACAATTAACAAACACCACAAAGAGTCATCGTCAGGCTCCCCTGCCTCAGCCGGTCTGTCAGGTTCCTGCGCACCAGTCTACGACAGGGTCCCGCACATCCGCAGAGGTGACCGGTCCGCTCCTGATCCCTGCGATCGTCCCTTTGGTTTGGGTCCTGTGGCTGGAGTCGAACGCGCCGAGGATACCGTCACATATGCGCTGTCCGGGACTCTAGGTCGCCATGCTCCCGCACCTCAGCCGGACTGACACGAGTCTCAGCAGAGGTGACCGGTCCGCTCCTGATCCCCCGGATCGTCATTTTGGTTGGCGTCTTGCGGCAGGAGCACACTGTCACGTGTGTGTCCCCTCTCTGACCTCTGGGTCACCAGGCTGCTCATTATGGCGCACACCTGTTACCAACACTACGCTCACCTGAACTCTTATCACTTCCCTGATTACCTTCCCTATATAAACTCAGCAAAAAAACAACGTCCTCTCACTGTCAACTTTGTTTATTTTCAGCAAACCTAGAGACATAAACTAAACAAGTTCCACAGACATGTGACGAACAGAAATGGAATAATGTGTCCCTGAACTAAGGGGGGTCAAAATCAAAAAGTAACAGTCAGTATCTGGTGTGGCCACCAGCTGCATTAAGTACTGCAGTGCATCTCCTCCTCATGGACTGCACCAGATTTGCCAGTTCTTGCTGTGAGATGTTACCCTACTCTTCCATCTTGCAGATGTTAATGCAAGTGTAGCGAAATGCTTGTGCTTCTAGTTCTGACCATGCAGTAATATCTAACAAGTAATCTAACCTAACAATTTCACAACAACTGCATTATACACACACAAATTAATAAGAATATGTACATAAAAATATATGAATAAGCGATGGCTGAACGGCATGGGCAAGATGCAGTAGATGGTATAGAGTACAGTATATACATATGAGATGAGTAATGTAGGGTATGTAAACAATATATAAAGTGGCATTGTTTAAAGTGGCTAGTGATACATTTATTACGTACATTTTTCATTATTAAAGTGGCTGGAGATGAGTCAGTATGTTGGCAGCAGCCACTTACTTAGTGGTGGCTGTTTAACAGTCTGATGACCTTGAGAAAGAAGCTGTTTTTCAGTCTCTCGGTCCCAGCTTTGATGCACCTGTACTGACCTCGCCTTCTGGATGATAGCGGGGTGAACAGGCAGTGGCTCGGGTGGTTGTTGTCCTTGATGATCTTTTGGGCCTTCCTGTGACATCGGGTTGTGTAGGTGTCCTGGAGGGCAGGTAGTTTGCCCCCGGTGATGCGTTGTGCAGACCTCACTACCCTCTGGAGAGCCTTGCGGTTGTGGGCGGAGCAGTTGCTGTACCAGGCGGTGATACAGCACGACAGGATGCTCTCGATTGTGCATCTGTAAAAGTTTGTGAGTGTATTGGTGACAAGCCAAATTTCTTCAGCCTCTTGAGGTTGAAGAGGCGCTGCTGCGCCTTCTTCACCACGCTGTCTGTGTGGGTGGACCAATTCAGTTTGTCCGTGATGTATATGCCGAGGAACTTAAAACTTTCCACCTTCCCCACTACTGTTCCATCAATGTAACTTAACTTTTCACCTTCTCCACTACTGTCCTGTGGATAGGGGCTGCTCCCTCTGCTGTTTCCTGAAGTCCACGATCATCTCCTTTGTTTTGTTGACGTTGAGTGTGAGTGTGAGGTTATTTTCCTGACACCACACTCTGAGGGCCCTCACCTCCTCCCTGTAGGCCGTCTCGTCGTTGTTGGTAATCAAGCCTACCACTGTAGAGTCGTCTGCAAACTTGATGATTGAGTTGGAGGCGTGGCAGTCATGGGTAAACAGGGAGTACAGGAGAGGGTAGAGAATGCACCCTTGTGGGGGCCCCAGTGTTGAGAATTAGCGGGTTGGAGATGTTGTTACTTACCCTCACCACCTGGGGGCGGCCCGTCAGGAAGTCCAGGACCCAGTTGCACAGGGTGGGGTCGAGACCCAGGGTCTCGAGCTTAATGACGAGTTCGGAGGGTACTATGGTGTTAAATGCTGAGCTGTAGTCGACGAACAGCATTCTCACATAGGTATTCCAGGACAACAAATACAAATTCCATCGAGATACCGTTGCCCTAGAGCATAAAACCAAACCTACAGTGGCCTTGTGAAAGTATTGACCCCCTTTGGCATTTTTCCTATTTTGTTGCCTGGCAACTTGGAATTAAAATAGATTTTTGGGGGGTTTGTACCATTTGATTTACACAACATGCCACTACCACTTTGAAGATGCAAAATATTTTTGTGAAACAAACAAATGAAACAAAAATACAGAAAACCTGAGTGCGCATAACTATTCACCCCCCTTAAGGCAATACTTTGTAGAGCCACCTTTTGCAGCAATTACAGCTGCAAGTCTCTTGGGGTATGTCTCTATAAGCTTGGTACATCTAGCCACTGGGATTTTTGCCCATTCTTCAAGGCAAAACTGCTCAGGCTCCTTCAGGTTCTGCTGGTGTACAGCAATCTTTAAGTCATACCACAGATTCTCAATTGGATTGAGGTCTGGGCTTTGACTAGGCCATTCCAAAACATTTAAATGTTTCCCCTTAAACCACATGAGTGTTGCTTTAGCAGTATATTTAGGGTAATTGTCCTGCTGGAAGGTGAACCTCTGTCTCAGTCTCAAATCTCTGGAAGACTGAAACAGGTTTCCCTCAAGACTTTCCCTGTATTTAGTGTCATCCATCATTCTTTCAATTGTGACCAGTTTCCCAGTCCCTGCCGGGATAGTGTCTCCGGGGTGATGAGATGTGTTGGGTTTGCGCCAGACATAGCATTTTCAGTCTCATCTGACCAGAATACCATCTTCCATATGTTTGGGGAGTCTCCCACATGCCTCTTGGCAAACACCAAACGTGTTAGCTTATTTTGTTTTATTTTAAAGTGGTTTTATGGACAGATACTCCAATCTCTGCTGTGGAGCTTTGCAGCTCCTTCAGGGTAATCTTTGGTCTCTTTGTTGCCTCTCTGATTAATACCCACCTTGCCTGATCCGTGAGTTTTGGTGGGCGGCCTTCTTGGCAGGTTTGTTTTGTTGTGGTGCCATATTTAAAAATAATAATAATAATGGTGCTCCTTGGAACGTTAAACATTTCAGATATCTTTTTATAACCCTGATCTGTACTTCTCTACAACTTTGTCCCTGACATGTTTGGAAAGCTCCTTGGTCTTCACAGTGCCCCTTGCTTAGTGGTGTTGCAGACTCGGGGGCCTTTCAGAACAGGTGTATATGTACTGAGATCATGTGACAAATCATGGGACACTCAGATTGCACACAGGGTGGATACATATGCATGCACCACTTTCCCAGTTTTTAATATATATTTTTTTAAATTAACAAGTCTTTTTTTTTACCCCTTTTTCCCCAATTTCGTGGTGTCCAATTGTTTTTAGTAGCTACTATCTTGTCTCATCACTACAACTCCCGTACGGGCTCGGGAGAGACGAAGGTTGAAAGTCATGCCTCCTCCGATACACAACCCAACCAGCCGCACTGCTTCTTAACACAGCGCACATCCAACCCGGAAGCCAGCCGCACCAATGTGCTGGAGGAAACACTGTGTACCTGGCAACCTTGGTTAGCGCGCACTGCACCCGTCCCACCACAGGAGTCGCTGGTGCACGATGAGACAAGGACATCCCTACCGACCAAGCCCTCTCTAACCCGGACGACGCTAGGCCAATTGTGCGTCGCCCTACGGAACTCCCGGTCGAGGCCGGTTACGACAGAGCCTGGGCGTGAACCCAGGGTCTCTGGTGGCACAGCTGGTGCTGCAGTACAGCGCCCTTAACCACTGCACCACCCGGGAGGCCCAACAAGTCATTTTTTTTTCATTTCCCTTAACCAATTTGGACTATTTTGTGCATGTCATTACATGAAATCAAAATAAAATTCCATTTAAATTACAGGTTGTAATGCAACAAAATAGGAAAAAGGGCCAAGGGGGATGAATACTTTTGCGAGGCACTGTACCTTGACCTAAACATCAGTACCACAACTTCCACAAATCTGTGAACGATCTGAGAGACAAGGCAAGAAGAGCCTTCTACGCCATCAAAAGGAACATCAAATTTGACATACCAATTAGGATCTGGCTAAAAATACTTGAATCAATCATAGAACCCATTGCCTTTACGGTTGTGAGGTCTGGGGTCCCATGCCAACCATAATTCACAAAATGGGACGAACACCAAATAGAGACTCTGCATGCAGAATTCTGCAAAAACATCCTCAGTGTACAACATAAAACAACAAATAAGGCATGCATAGCAGAATTAGGCCAATTCCCGCTAATTATCAAAATCCAGAAAAGAGCTGTTATATTCATACGCAGTGAGTCAGGAATCAGAAAGAGACTAATAAGACACAGCGGATGAACAAACCATGAGTAGCGTACTGAATGTGAAAACAAACCAATATTGTCTGATGACTGAGGCTACTGAGGGCTAAATAAAGGGAAGGTAATCAAGGTGATGATAAAGTCCAGGTGTGTGTAATGATGGGGAGCAGGTGTGCGTAATGATGGTTGATGCTGGAGAGGGAAAGAGAGAGGGCGTGACAATTCTACAACCACCTAAAAGGAAGCGATTCCCAGACATTCTATAACAAAGCCATCACATACAGAGAGATGGACCTCGGGTAGAGTCACCTAAGCTAGCTGGTCCTGGGGCTCTGTTCACAAATAGACCCCACATAGCTCCAAGACAGCAACACAATTAGACCCAACCAAATCATGAGAGGAAATATATGATTACTTGATACAATGGAAAGAATTTACCAAAAAATAGAGCGAACTGGAATGCTATTTGCCCCTAAACCGAGAGTAGAATACTTGACCGCTGTGACTGACTCAAAAATAAGGAAAGCTTTGACTATGTACAGACTCAGTGAGCATAGCCTTGCTATTGAGAGAGGCTGCCGTGGCTCTCAAGAGAAGACAGGCTATGTGCTCACTGCCCACGAAATGAATTGGAAACTGAACTGCACTTCTTAACCTTCTGCCAAATGTATGACCATATTAGAAACACAATTGTCCCACAGACCTAGAAGGAATTCCAAAACAAATCCAATTCTATTGGGTGAAATACCACAGTGTGCCATAACAGCAGCAATATTTGTGACCTGTTGTCACAAGAAAAGGGCAACCAGTGAAGAACAAACACCATTATAAATACAACCAATATTTATGTTTATTTCATTTTCCCTTTTGTACTTTAACTATTTGCACATCATTGCAACACTATATATAGACATATGCCATTTAAATGTCTTTATTCTTTTGGAACTTGTGTGAATGTAAAATGTTCTGTTCACTTTTTGTTTTTTTCACTTTTGTTTATCCATTTCACTTGCTTTGGCAACGTAAAAATGTTTTCCATGCCAATAAAGCCCCTTGAATTGATATTGAGAAAAAGAGACAGAGAGAGAGAGAGAGATATGAGTGAATGGGTGTGGTGGGTTTAACACTGATATACACTGATATAACACCGATAGACTTCACACTGTGGAATCTGCTGTGCGTACTCATAACTGCATTACTTTCATCAGAAAGGAAGTTGATCAGCTTACAAGAAATTGGAGGAAAACGATGTAAATGAATAGAGCTAGATGACTATAAGTGTCTGTGTGGTTCATGATGGACATGAACCACAGGTGTTTTAGAAGGCCATGTGAAACTGAAAACCTCTACTAAAAACCTTGCTATTTATACTGGGTGAAATACCACAGTTTGTCATTACAGCAGCAAGATTTGTGACCTGTTGTCACAAGAAAAGGGCAACCAGTGAAGAACAAACACCATTGTACATACAACACATATTTATGTTAATTTATTTATTTTTCCTTTTGTAATTTACCTATTTGCACATCGTTATATTATAACACTGTATATAATATGACATTTGAAATTCCTCTATTCATTTGAAACGTTTGTGATTGTAATTTTAATTAATTTTTGATTGTTTAGTATCTATTTCATATGCTTTGGCAGCGTAAACATACATTTCCCATGCCAATAAAGCCCTTTGAATCGAATTGAGAGACAGGAGAGAAACAGAGAGGGTGGAGGGAAACAGAGAGGGTGGAGAGAAACAGAGAGGGTGGAGAGAAACAGAGAGGGTGGAGAGAAACAGAGAGGGTGGAGAGAAACAGAGAGGGTGGAGAGAAACAGAGAGGGTGGAGAGAAACAGAGAGGGTGGAGAGAAACAAAGAGGGTGGAGGGAAACAGAGAGGGTGGAGAGACAGAGAGGGTGGAGGGAAACAGAGAGGGTGGAGAGAAACAGAGAGGGTGGAGGGAAACATAGAGGGTGGAGGGAAACAGAGAGGGTGGAGGGAAACAGAGAGGGTGGAGGGAAACAGAGAGGGTGGAGGGAAAGAGAGAGAAGGGAGATAGAGCGGGAGGTGCACATCATTACAACACTGTATATAGCCATAATGACATTTCAAATGCCTCTATTCCTTTAGAACATTTGTGAGTGTAAACTTTTTGTTTGTTTCACTTTTGTTTATTATCTATTTCACTTGCTTTGGCAACGTAAACATATGTTCCCATGCCAATAAAGCCCTTTGAATTTAATTGAATAGAGAGAGACAGAGAGAGTGAGCAAGAGAGAGGAGACAGGAGAGGAGTGAGAGAGAAGAAAAACGAGACAGAGATGCATACTATGCATTGTCCTTTTGCTTCACTTGAGGTAAAAACGTTTAATTCAGAAGCGAGGCCTGCATGTACAAAAATATACAAGTGAACAGTTTCACTCTTTCTATGCACATTTTGTAACGCCAGGGTTGGGACTGACAGGAACGTAAGAGAGAAGAAAATACTAGATAGTGATGTCCACCACGAATCATCAATCCTATAGACATTCTTACTAAGGTGTACATATCAATTTACAT